>NW_024060375.1:112500-197500 GCF_016432855.1 Salvelinus namaycush | reverse complement strand
GCGTAATCACTGGGGGTTTAGGCTCCTTTCACCGCTGATCCGTTGCTGCCCTCTTCCACTCAGCCTCAGTCCCATGGGGCTAAGGGGCCAGGGGCGCAGAGAGGGCCTAATCCTGCCCCTCTTTTGTACGCCGGCCGCCGCTCAGCACAAGCCGAATGCCGAAATCCCAAACAATGATCCAGAAAGAGCCCGCCCCCAGGTCTATCCCAAAAGGCCCGGCATTCTAAACTCCCTGCGCAAGCCAAACCCACCACTGAAAGGCTCTTTAGTCTCACTGTGCAGTCTTGTGCTGATAGTATTGTTCAGATGCCAATACCAAGTCAAAATAGACAAGAGTTAACACCTGCTCAGCAGGCTTTACATCAATATCCTGTTTACTCAACAGTGGTAGTAGATGCATCTAAAGAAGGATAAGAAATAACATGCAATGAATCCAATGCATGAAATCAAAGCTATTAAAGTGGGCTGAAAGAGGAGAGGGGAGCAACTAGTGGACTGACGTGTGGCAGTGCTGCCCTCTAATGCTGCCCTCAGAGTGCTGCTGCTGCCCTCAGAGTACTGCTCCCATCATGACATAACATACTTCCCCTCCCCTCAACAAATGTATTCATTTACTCACTCACAAATGCACACACGCACACACAGACGCAAACACACCCAAACTCTCCCAGCCATACTCCAGTTCTTTGTCAGTAAGTAACATTGAGAGGGATCCTGAGGTGTATTTACTAGGACACCTGCCTGTGTTGTTGAAGTCTGCATTTAACATGTGCTCAATAAGGCCTCTCTCTGCCTCAAAACACATACGTCTTCTTGATGAACTGTGCTGGTGAAGGGCTAGATTTATTCATAAACATTCTTCATTATGCGGAGCAAATGTTAATTTACAGCCACTGTAAAATTGCATATCAGGCACAGAGTTTGGGAGCTCATGCTAAATTGTATGTATTTGCATAAATTCCCATAAAATCCTTTGCTATCGCTGTAAAAAGAGGCAGGGTTATATCAGCAGTATAACACTGATCAGAGGTTTGGTTGTCTCCTTCCAAGTCATGGCTGTTTTTAGTGTGCAATCTGTTTGTGACAGACCACAAGTGGAGGTCACCGAGAGCAGGTTTGTGTTTCAGACCCTGTTGTGACACACTCTGTTCAGCCCCCCCCCCCCCCCCCCCCCCCATAATGACACAACATACTCCCCCTCCCCATAACAAATGTATTAATTTACACACACACAAACACACAAACAAAGCCCCAGTCAAACAGAAGCCTGTTCAGACAGAAGTTGAGTGTGGTTCAACTGCAGGTCGCTGACTTCCAGGCAGGCACATTGTCATGCTCTCAGCTCACTGTTTTTATGCAGAAATATGTTGACACAAGGCTAGCAGTCTGGGCTGCTGGTGTACTGTGTGGTGGTAGTGATTGTGGTGGAGGGAGGTGGGTGGGTGGGTGCAGCCAGCCAGGCAGGCAGGCAGGCAGGGGGCTGCTAGATTGAGTCACTCCCCTACGGCTCAGAGGGACAGCTCGGCTGGGGCTGAGACTGGGGCTGTGGAGGTGGATGAAGCCTGGGCCTGGGTACAGGCTGTCTGCGTGTCTGTGGCCAGGGGTAAACCCAGAGTGGGCTCCATGCAGCACCACGGGGCGTGCTGGCATAAAGCGTTTAAAAGGCCCTCCCAGTGGGTCTGTTCTCCTATGCCATCTGTGTGATTTACATGGCCAGAGGGGAGGCTTGCAGAGTGTTCCTATGTGTGTGTGTTCACTCAGTTCACTCACTCAGAAATACCAACTGAGAGTATGGTGAACCAGAGGTACTCTAGGGGGGAGGCAATATGGTGTGTGTGTACTCTGTGTGTGTGTGTGTGTGTGTGTGTGTGTGTGTGTGTGTGTGTGTGTGTGTGTGTGTGTGTGTGTGTGTGTGTGTGTGTGTGTGTGTGTGTGTACGTGTGTGTGTACGTGTGTGTGTACGTGTGTGTGTTTGTGTACGTGTGTGTGTTTGTGTACGTGTGTGTATGTGTGTGTGTGTACGTGTGTGTACGTGTGTGTATGTGTACGTGTGTGTGTACTCTGTGTGTGTGTACTCTGTGTGTGTGTACTCTGTGTGTGTGTACTCTGTGTGTGTGTGTGTGTGTGTGTACTCTGTGTACTCTTTGCTTTGCTATGTGTGTGTACTGTGTAGGAGTGTGGCGCTACCATGTGCAACAGATACAACTTGTCCACTGGAAGTCGTCAATCATTCAGGCCCCTGGTACTTTATGAAATTGAGTTACCTTCTCCTAACCTCAAGGCCAAAGTTAGCAGTGAATGAGAAATAATTTTGAGAAATACGAAGGCTGGCGAAAATCCCAAATGCTTAAAAAAAAAAGCCTATTTCACAGTGGAATGATGGGGCTAATAATACAATTAAGTATGTAACGCAATATCTATCCAATAACTCCAACTCTTCATTTTAAAATGCAGGAGCCATCTTTCTCTGACGCTGTCATCATTATTCATAAATCTATTTCTATAGATTCTCATATCACAGAACCAGCAGAAACCATTAAACCACAATGGGTCGTCCATTATTGATGATGCGTTCAGAATCCACTCAGTTTATGATGTTGTATCAGCAACAGGTCAAGTTTTCAGGGGCTTGGTCAAAAGGCATGACTGACAATGAAAATGTTATTTAATATTGTTTCAAATGAATTATTTCAGCTGACTATTTTATATTTTATCATAAGACTAGCTACACTCAATTAGAATGGAAATGGATAAATCACATCAAAAATACACTGGGAATGGATCATTACTTTTTCCTAACATATTTGCGTCATGTTGAATAATATTGTCAAAGATGAACCAGCATTTACCTGGCAGTGGCTAGCACTCTCTTCCAAACCCCTTGATCTGAGGGCTCCAGCACTTTTCAATCAACTTATATAAGTATTATTGGATATCCTATATAAATACACTACTGTTTTTTAAACTGTAATAATCACACATACAGTACTGACAGGCAGACAGACGGGTACAGACAGACAGACGGGTACAGACAGGTACAGACAGACAGACAGGTACAGACAGGTACAGACAGGTACAGACAGACAGACAGGTACAGACAGACAGACAGGTACAGACAGGTACAGACAGGTACAGACAGACAGACAGACAGACAGACAGACAGACAGACAGACAGACAGACAGACAGACAGACAGACAGACAGACACGTCTTACCATCTGAATGAGCAGGGATGTGAGTTGTGTCAGAGGTTTGTTGATGAGCAGGAGTTCCTCTGCAGCCTGGGTCTCTCCCTGGGACTCAGCTCCCTGTAGCAGCACGCACACAGAGAGAGAGAGAGATCAGTTGACTGTCTTCAGATCAGAACTGTTGATTGACAACACTAGGTTATTGTTTTCATCTCAGCAGTAAAGAAAATGAGAAATCAATACTGTAGGAAAGAGGTAAAACAGAGAGATGAGTGAAGGGTGGTGAGACAGACAGACAAACAGACGGACAGGCGAACAGGCGAACATGCAGCACGCACTGTGTTGAGCTAGGTTTCATCACATCTGCCAAATAATGTCTGAGGTCTGAGATGAACCTAGTGCAAGTCTTGTCCTGGGTAGAACAGTATGACTAGTCCTGTTGGACAGCTGTAAACGTGTTGTTTAGGCTAGTACAGTAGAATAGTATTACTAGTCCTGTTGGACAGCTGTAACAGTGTTGTTTAGGCTAGTACAGTAGAACAGTATGACTAGTCCTGTTGGACAGCTGTAGCAGTGTTGTTTAGGCTAGTACAGTAGAATAGTATTACTAGTCCTGTTGGACAGCTGTAACAGTGTTGTTTAGGCTAGTACAGTAGAATAGTATTACTAGTCCTGTTGGACAGCTGTAGCAGTGTTGTTTAGGCTAGTACAGTAGAATAGTATTACTAGTCCTGTTGGACAGCTGTAACAGTGTTGTTTAGGCTAGTACAGTAGAACAGTATGACTAGTCCTGTTGGACAGCTGTAGCAGTGTTGTTTAGGCTAGTACAGTAGAATAGTATTACTAGTCCTGTTGGACAGCTGTAGCAGTGTTGTTTAGGTTAGTACAGTAGAATAGTATTACTAGTCCTGTTGGACAGCTGTAAACGTGTTGTTTAGGTTAGTACAGTAGAATAGTATTACTAGTCCTGTTGGACAGCTGTAGCAGTGTTGTTTAGGCTAGTACAGTAGAACAGTATTACTAGTCCTGTTGGACAGCTGTAGCAGTGTTGTTTAGGCTAGTACAGTAGAACAGTATGACTAGTCCTGTTGGACAGCTGTAAACGTGTTGTTTAGGCTAGTACAGTAGAATAGTATTACTAGTCCTGTTGGACAGCTGTAGCAGTGTTGTTTAGGCTAGTACAGTAGAATAGTATTACTAGTCCTGTTGGACAGCTGTGGCAGTGTTGTTTAGGCTAGTACAGTAGAATAGTATTACTAGTCCTGTTGGACAGCTGTGGCAGTGTTGTTTAGGCTAGTACAGTAGAATAGTATTACTAGTCCTGTTGGACAGCTGTAGCAGTGTTGTTTAGGCTAGTACAGTAGAATAGTATTACTAGTCCTGTTGGACAGCTGTAACAGTGTTGTTTAGGCTAGTACAGTAGAATAGTATTACTAGTCCTGTTGGACAGCTGTAGCACCACTAGACTCACACTAACATATTCAAATCTTCAAATCTCCTTTAAAACAAATGACAGGCCTTAACAGCAGTCATTAAAAGCACCTCCTGGGAGGTAGATTTGATTTCTATGACAAACTGGCTGTTCCCTTTGGTGGATGGAAATAGATGTAGAACAAATAAAAATAATACCAAACAAGTCCTTTTCAAACTTCTGTTTCCCCCCCAGACTCATTCTGCTGGTTGGTTGGGTTAGACTGAAAGACACACTCTCCATCTGGTTCTCTTCTGGTTTCTCAACCCCCCCCCCCCCCCCCCCCCCCCCCCCGCTCCTCTCCCTCCTTTTCTCTCTCTCTCTCCCTTCTCTCCTTTCCCCTCTGTCCTCTCCCTCCTCTCCTCTCCTCTCTCTCTTTCCTTCTGAGGGACTGCTGGCTTATTTTAAGCAGGTTTTTCGGTCAGCACAAAACTTTGGGAAGGAAGATTGGCTGTCTGCAGTTAATGTGATTATTATTCCATGCTATTTTTTCAGCTCTTCTTCTTTTGCTTAATTGTGAAGCATGTAGAACTTTCTCGATTAACTTCCTCATCCATTTAAAATATTAATTCTGAGTGAATCTGAGAGAGAGAGAGAGAGAGAGAGACAACTTGAAGACGACACTGGCCACATATTCTTCCTTCCTTATCATTATTACCTAAATGAATTTGGTTTGTGCAGAAGCCCTTTTAATGAGCTTTGCATTTTTTCATTCCAGTGAGAGAATTGATTTCCATTATGTTATTCCCCTCTCCTCTCGTCTCCTCTGCTCTCCCAATGTCCGGGCTGCATAAATATGTATACCAGGAAGTGGAGGAAGGCTCTGTAGAGGACAACTAAAGCTAATGAGGGCCAGTGGGAGACAATGAAGTGTCCCTCGGGTGGGGGACCTTGTGGATCCTTAGTGTCTAAAAGATGAACTTCAATGAGATATATTTGCTTCTTACTGCTCATCCTACTGGAAGTTGAGAAGAGGCAAATATATAAAATACAGTGCATTCAGAAAGCATTCAGAGCCCTTGCTTTTTCAACATTTTGTTATGTTACAGCATTAAATAGTTGTTTTCCCCTCCTCAATCTACACACAATGCCCCATAATGATGAAGCAAAAGCAGGTTTTTATAAAATGTGTAAAAAAAAAAACCCGGAAATATCACATTTACATAAGTATTCAGACCTTTTACTCAGTACTTGTTGAAGCACCTCAAGTCTTCTTGGGTATGACGCTACAAGCTTGGCACAACTGTATTTGGGGAGTTTATCCCATTCTTCTCTGCAGATCCTCTCAAGCTCTGTTAGGTTAGGAAGGAGAGCGTCGCTGCACAGTTATTTTTTTGGTCTCTCCAGAGATGTTCAATCAGGTTCAAGTCCGGGCTCTGGCTGGGCCACTCAAGGACATTCAGAGACACTGTGAAGCATGGTGATGAGGTGTGATGGTGTGGGGGTGCTTTGCTAGGACCAAAAGGCTCCTCAACAGCTTCTACCTCCAAGCCATAAGACTGCTGAACAACTCCTAAAATCGCCACTGGACAATTTACATTGATCCCCCCTCCCTTTTGTACACTCACTGTTTGCTTGTTACCTGGGCATAGTCATTTCGCCCCCACCTACATGTACAGATTACCTCAACTAGCCTGTAGCCCCGCACACTGACTCGGTACCGGTGCCCCCTGTATATAGCCTCGTTATTGTTATTCTTATTGTGTTACTTTTTATTTTAGTCTACTTCGTAAAAATCTTCTTCTTGAACTGCACTGTTGGTTAAGGGCTTGTAAGTAAGCATTTCACGGTAAAGTCTACACTTGTTGTATTCGGCACATGTGACAAATACAATTGGATTTGAAGTGCTGCATCAGATGACCTGGCCTCCACAATCACCCGACCTCAACCAAATTGAGATGGTTTGGGATGAGTTGGACCGCAGAGTGAAGGAAAACAGCCAACAAGTGCTCAGCATATGTGGGAACTCCTTCAAGACTGTTGGAAAAGCATTCCAGGTGAAGCTGGTTGAGAGAATGCCAAGAGTGTGCAAAGCTGTCATCAAGGCAAAGGGTGGCTACTTTGAAGAACCTAAAATATATTTAGATTTGTTTAAGACTTTTTTCGTTACTACATGATTCCATATGTGTTATTTCATAGTTTTGATGTCTTCACAATTATTCTACAATGTAGAAAATAGTAAAAATAAAGAAAAACCCTTGAATGAGTAGGTGTGTTCAAACTTTTGACTGGTACTGTAAATTGTGGCAGACTAGGGGGTTGGGTCAAAAGAGAACACCGGCGTGTTTCGATCGACAAGCTCCCTGAGCTCTTGCTTCTGGGCTGGGTCGAGGTCCTCATTACTCGGGTCCACCACTGGTACCGTTGGCATCCTGGGTCTCGAGCATAACACGGCAAGGCTGTCCTCTCGTGCCACTTCTTCAACAGGGTCACGTGGTAAATCTGTTGGGGTTTCCGTCTCCCCGGCTGCAGTACGCGGTAATTGACAGGTCCCAGCTTCTCGCTCACCTCGTATGGCCCGTGCCATGTTGCCAGGAACTTACTTTCGGCCGTGGGGATTAAGACCAATACCCTGTCTCCCACCTGGAATTCTCGGGGCTGGGCTCTCCGATTGTAGACCTGGGCTTGGGCGCATTGGACCTTCTCCATATGTTCCCTCACGACTGGCCATATGGCTGTCATCCGCTCCCTCATCGTCTCCACATGCTCTACCACGCTGCGTAAGGGGGTCGGTTGGGCTTCCCACACCTCCTTGGCGAGGTCCAGTAGGCCTCTTGGCCTCCTCCCGTAGAGGAGTTCAAAAGGGGAAAACCCAGTGGAGGACTGGGGTACTTCTCGAATTGAGAACATTAGGTGGTGTAGTAGCTGGTCCCAGTTCTTCCCGTCCTGCTCGATGACCTTCCGCAGCATTTGTTTGAGCATTTTATTGAACCGCTCAACGAGCCCATCCGTCTGCGGGTGGAAGACGGAGGTCCGGATCTGCTTGATCTGCAGGAGAGTACACAAATCTTTCATTAGGCGGGATTAAAACTCAGTACCTTGGTCTGTCAGGATCTCGTTCGGGATGCCCACCCGGCTAAAGAGGTGGAACAGCTCCCGGGCGATTCCCTTGGATACCGCCCGTAGGGGAATGGCCTCAGGATACCGGGTGGCATAGTCCACTATTACCAGGATGTACCGGTGTCCTCGTGCTGTTTTTACCAGGGGTCCCACTATGTCCATGGCGATGCGTTCAAAGGGCAACCCGATGATCGGTAGGGGGACCAGTGGGTTTCGGAAGTATGCCTTTGGCGCAGTCATTTGACACTCCGGGCAGCTGCGACAGTAATATTCCACGGCCTTCCTCATCCCGGGCCAGTGGAACCGGGCGGCGATCCGTTCCCGGGTCTTCTCCATTCCCAGGTGCACCCCCAACAGGTGGGCCAGCTGAAGAACAGTTCCCACGTACCGTCGGGGCAGCAACAATACCTCTTGAAGTTCCCCCTGATACAAAAGGTTATTCTTGATTTGGAAATGGGGGTATCGCCAGTCACTCACCCCCGGAAGTAGCTGTCCATCCACCGCTATCACTTGAGCTGCGGCGGCTTTCAAGTTAGGATCCTCCCACTGGGCTGTCCCGAATTGTCCCCTCAGTTGGCCCCAAGGGGGTGTCTCGACTGGCCCCTCGAAATCAAGGAGGGGGAGTCTGGGCTCTTCCTCCCGTGGTTCCCTAGGCGGGTCGGGTTCCGACACCCACTCCGACTCCGGACGCGTAGATACAGGTTGATCAACCGTTTGCTTCCGGGCCGCACAGGCGATAGGTCGTCCTCGCTCTCGTCTTCGGTCGGCTCGTACCTTCTTCCTCAGCTTGTGCCCCCACAGGGCCGCGGACAGCGGACAATCTTGTCCCAGTAGGAGAGGTACCGGCAACTCTGTTATTGCACCCACCATCATCTGGCAGTTCCCTTGTGTCGTCACGATGTTGGCTCATACGGTTGGATACCGCTTTGTGTCCCCGTGAACACAGGAAATGGACATCTCCCTACCACGTTTAGTATCCTGGTTCAGCAGGCTCGTGGTTACGAGAGTAACCATATTTCCGGAGTCTAATAGAGCTTCCGTGTCGTGTCCGTCAACCTTCACCGGGACCATGGGTGCAGTTGATTCGTGGTGTGCCCAACAGGAGGTGACGCAGTTCACTGCGTGACCCACCTCGCCTCCGGGGCTTGCTGATGGCATCGACTCCTCTCGAGCCGGGCAATTCCAGGCAGTGTGCCCCCAGGCGCCACACTCAAAACACCTTCTTTGGTCTCCATCTACCTGGGGTCGTCGGTGGCGGGTTGGCCCTACCCCAGCCGTCTCTCCACGGGTTTGTGGTCTCTTGGCCCTGCCGACTGTCGGTTCGGGGTACACAGCAGTGGGTCTGTCCTTCCGACTCCTCGAACATGTCGCTGACTCGGCCCGGCTTCCACTCAGCAGGGCCTGAGTGTTCTGATGCATCTCCACTGCTTCCAGGAGGCCCTCCAAGGTCTGGGGCGCACATAGACTCGCTGCCCTCTTCATGTCGTGGGGTAGTGCCCGTAGGAAGCAATCCAGGACCACTTTGTCTAGGATGGAGAGGGTGGATACATCGGTTAGGAGCCACCCCCTGGTGACTCGCAGTAGGTCGCTCATCTGGGCTCGGGGGGATGCGTCGGCTACGAACCTCCAGTCGTGGAATAGTTGATCCCGATGGGCCAGGCTGTACCCGTAGCGGCTGAGTATCTCCCGTTTGAGTCTGTCGTAGTTAGCCGCCTGTTTATCGTTCGGGTCCCAATACGCCTTCTGGGCATTCCCAGAGAGGAACGGGGCCAGTAGACTGGCCCACTTCTGCCTTGGCCATCCTTCCCATAGTGCTGTCTGTTCAAATATACAGAGGTATACATACCCTACATTAGTCATCTCATATGTATATACTGTACTCTATACCATCTACTGCACCTTGCCTATGCCGTTCTGTACCATCACTCATTCATATATTTTTATGTACATTTTCTTCATCCCTTTACACTTGTGTGTGTATAAGGTAGTTGTTGTGAAATTGTTAGTTTAGATTACTCGTTGGTTATTACTGCATTGTCGGAACTAGAAGCACAAGCATTTCACTACACTCGCATTAACATCTGCTAACCATGTGTATGTGACAAATAACATTTGATTTGAGGTAGGTTTTGATGTCGTCATCTTCTGTTAGCTTGATTAAAAACTTGTTTGGATGTGATTCAGTAGACGATCCTCCTTGTAGCTTCCTAATTTCCTCAATGAGGTGGACGTTTTGTAGCCACTGTTCCTCCAGCGTTCGTTCCTGAACCGCCTGTTGGGCTTGTTGGGCCCGGATGAACTGAGCTATCAACTCGTCCATGCTGATGCTGTGTAAACGTCAACCCTGATCTGACCACGTTATCAGAATGCCTGCATTCTCCACCACTTGTGGCAGACCAGGGGGTTGGGTCAAAATGTTTACACAGATCAGACACGGACAGAGTAGGATTAGCTCAGTTTCAAAGGTGTTTATTAAAATAAAAGTCCAAAAGAAAAGAATAGGTCTCCCCCAAGAGACCCTCTCCAGGATACCGTCTTCTGGGCTCCGGGTCTTGCTGTATCCTGTGGGGATCAAAACTGAACTTCCTCCTGTTACCTCTGGTACCGTCCACAACTATACGGGAGTCCTTTCCTCCCCCAGTCTCTCCCTTGTGTGCTGCCCTTCTGGCAACTTTATGCGACTTGTACAGTTGGTGAGCAATCAGCCCTTGATTACTCACCAATCCCCAATCAGCCCCAATTAGTCCTGGCCGGAGAGCCCGTCAAGACCTGGCACGTCCAGCAGATGGAGCCATCGCCTCGTGATGTATTCTCCGTCTGTCACCAGGCCTTGACGAGTCTCCCCCTGGTGGCTGACCTGCTGTACGCCACAAATATAGCTACTTCCTCACTGTGAGTCACCTAGATGTGATAGGTGGACATTGAGTGCCCTACACACACTCAAGCCCTCCGCCAACGCACGCACACACGCACATACACGTAGAATCAGGAATTCCCCAGGACAGCTGTCTAGGCCCCTTACTTTTTCATTCTTTACTAATGACATGCCACTTGCAACATTATACACGTCAGCTACTACAGCGACTGAAATGATTGCAACACTTAACAAAGAGCTGCAGTTAGTTTCAGAATGGGTGGCAAGTAATAAGTTAATCCTAAATATTTCAAAAACTAAAAGCATTGTTTTTGGGACAAATCATTCACTAAACCTCAACTAAATCTTGTAATTAATAATGTGGAAATTGAGCAAGTTGAGGTGACTAATCTGCTTGGAGTAACCCTGGATTGTAAACTGTCATGGTCAAAACATATTGATACAACAGTAGCTAAGATGGGGAGAAGTCTGTCCATAATAAAGTGCTGCTCTGCCTTCTTAACAGCACTATCAACAAGGCAGGTCCTACAGGCCCTAGATTTGTCGCACCTAGACTACTGTTCAGTCGTGTAGGTCAGGTGTCACAAAGAGGGACTTAGGAAAATTACAATTGGCTCAGAACAGGGCAGCACGGCTGGCCCTTAAAAGTACATAGGGAGCTAACATTAATGATATGCATGTCAATCACTCATGGCTCAAAGTGGAGGAGAGATCGACTTCATCACTACTTGTTTTTGTAAGAAGTGTTGACTAATGGGGATCCCTAACACACACACCCACACACACACACACACACACACACACACTTCACCGGCCTGTTCAAAAATAGATTATGGATACAGGTAGGGTTGCACGATATGGGCCAAAAATCAAATTGCGATTTTCTTACCAAATATTGCGATTTGACATGCGATATACACCAAAACCCTTGAGTGAACTGTTGGAATCATAGAAATAGAATGATTTATATTAAGACGCAAAGTGAAAAGCAGCATCGTTCTTGTTAGAAACAATCTGTTGACTGCAATGACCTAACAGAGCAGCATGCAAACATAGAACGACTCTAACAGGAAGGAGGAGGAGCTGTGCAAACATAGAACGATTCTAACAGGAAGGAGGAGGAGCTGTGCAAACATAGAACGATTCTAACAGGAAGGAGGAGGAGCTGTGCAAACATAGAACGACTAACAGGAAGGAGAAGGAGCTGTGCAAACATAGAACGACTCTAACAGGAAGGAGGAGGAGCTGTGCAAACATAGAACGACTCTAACAGGAAGGAGGAGGAGCTGTGCAAACATAGAACGACTCTAACAGGAAGGAGGAGGAGCTGTGCGGCTTGAGTGACAGGGGCGGGGCTTGGTATGTGTGGGAAGCAGCCCCAAGAGAAAGGGAGAGAGACGACAAACAGAATAAACGATGAAAACAGACGTTACACGCGGCTGAGTGGTGCTTCAAGGTATTGCATGCAATATGGATCTCTTGCGAAATGGATATTACACATGATTCCGATGTGAAGTGGAGTAATTGTGCAGCCCTGGATACTGTACGTTTAGCATACCTGGAGTGCAATGCGCACCACTCTGGATGTGCTGGTCAGTACATTGTGCAGAGTGTCCAGTAGAGACAACAGGAGATCATGGCTACTCTTCCTCCCAGGCCTCTCCTCTCTCTCCACGTACAGGATGGCTGCCTTGCTGAAGACCCTGCAGACCACCTCCACCAGATCTGAGTAAAACACAACACACACACAGCATGAAGGATGACCAGACCTGAGTAAAACACAACACACACACACAGCATGAAGGATGACCAGACCTGAGTAAAACACAACAAACACAGCATGAAGGATGACCAGACCTGAATAAAACACAACACACACAGCATGAAGGATGACCAGACCTGAGTAAAACACAACACACACACAGCATGAAGGATGACCAGACCTGAGTAAAACACAACACACACACAGCATGAAGGATGACCAGACCTGAGTAAAACACAACACACACAGCATGAAGGATGACCAGACCTGAGTAAAACACAACACACACAGCATGAAGGATGACCAGACCTGAGTAAAACACAACACACACAGCATGAAGGATGACCAGACCTGAGTAAAACACAACACACACAGCATGAAGGATGACCAGACCTGAGTAAAACACAACACACACACAGCATGAAGGATGAACAGACCTGAGTAAAACACAACACACACAGCATGAAGGATGACCAGACCTGAATAAAACACAACACACACAGCATGAAGGATGACCAGACCTGAGTAAAACACAACACACACACAGCATGAAGGATGACCAGACCTGAGTAAAACACAACACACACACAGCATGAAGGATGAACAGACCTGAGTAAAACACAACACACACAGCATGAAGGATGACCAGACCTGAGTAAAACACAACACACACACAGCATGAAGGATGAACAGACCTGAGTAAAACACAACACACACACAGCATGAAGGATGACCAGACCTGAATAAAACACACAACACACACAGCATGAAGGATGACCAGACCTGAATAAAACACAACACACAGCATGAAGGATGAAGGATGACCAGACCTGAATAAAACACAACACACAGCATGAAGGATGACCAGACCTGAGTAAAACACAACACACACAGCATGAAGGATGACCAGACCTGAGTAAAACACAACACACACAGCATGAAGGATGACCAGACCTGAATAAAACACAACACACAGCATGAAGGATGACCAGACCTGAGTAAAACACAACACACAGCATGAAGGATGAAGGATGACCAGACCTGAGTAAAACACAACACACACACAGCATGAAGGATGACCAGACCTGAGTAAAACACAACACACACAGCATGAAGGATGACCAGACCTGAGTAAAACACAACACACAGCATGAAGGATGAAGGATGACCAGACCTGAGTAAAACACAACACACACAGCATGAAGGATGACCAGACCTGAGTAAAACACAACACACACAGCATGAAGGATGACCAGACCTGAGTAAAACACAACACACAGCATGAAGGATGAAGGATGACCAGACCTGAGTAAAACACAACACACACAGCATGAAGGATGACCCGACCTGAATAAAACACAACACACAGCATGAAGGATGAAGGATGACCAGACCTGAGTAAAACACAACACACACACAGCATGAAGGATGACCAGACCTGAGTAAAACACAACACACACAGCATGAAGGATGACCAGACCTGAGTAAAACACAACACACAGCATGAAGGATGAAGGATGACCAGACCTGAGTAAAACACAACACACACAGCATGAAGGATGACCAGACCTGAGTAAAACACAACACACACAGCATGAAGGATGACCAGACCTGAGTAAAACACAACACACAGCATGAAGGATGAAGGATGACCAGACCTGAGTAAAACACAACACACACAGCATGAAGGATGACCCGACCTGAATAAAACACAACACACAGCATGAAGGATGAAGGATGACCAGACCTGAGTAAAACACAACACACACAGCATGAAGGATGACCAGACCTGAATAAAACACAACACACAGCATGAAGGATGACCAGACCTGAATAAAACACAACACACACAGCATGAAGGATGACCAGACCTGAATAAAACACAACACACACAGCATGAAGGATGACCAGACCTGAGTAAAACACAACACACACAGCATGAAGGATGACCAGACCTGAATAAAACACAACACACACACAGCATGAAGGATGACCAGACCTGAGTAAAACACAACACACACAGCATGAAGGATGACCAGACCTGAGTAAAACACAACACACACACAGCATGAAGGATGAACAGACCTGAGTAAAACACAACACACAGCATGAAGGATGACCAGACCTGAGTAAAACACAACACACACAGCATGAAGGATGACCAGACCTGAGTAAAACACAACACACAGCATGAAGGATGACCAGACCTGAATAAAACACAACACACAGCATGAAGGATGACCAGACCTGAGTAAAACACAACACACACAGCATGAAGGATGACCAGACCTGAGTAAAACACAACACACAGCATGAAGGATGACCAGACCTGAATAAAACACAACACACACAGCATGAAGGATGACCAGACCTGAATAAAACACAACACACAGCATGAAGGATGACCAGACCTGAGTAAAACACAACACACACAGCATGAAGGATGACCAGACCTGAGTAAAACACAACACACACAGCATGAAGGATGACCAGCCCTGAATAAAACACAACACACAGCATGAAGGATGACCAGACCTGAGTAAAACACAACACACACAGCATGAAGGATGAAGGATGACCAGACCTGAATAAAACACAACACACAGCATGAAGGATGACCAGACCTGAATAAAACACAACACACACAGCATGAAGGATGACCAGACCTGAATAAAACACAACACACACAGCATGAAGGATGACCAGACCTGAGTAAAACACAACACACACAGCATGAAGGATGACCAGACCTGAGTAAAACACAACACACACAGCATGAAGGATGACCAGACCTGAGTAAAACACAACACACACAGCATGAAGGATGACCAGACCTGAGTAAAACACAACACACAGCATGAAGGATGACCAGACCTGAATAAAACACAACACACAGCATGAAGGATGACCAGACCTGAGTAAAACACAACACACACAGCATGAAGGATGACCAGACCTGAGTAAAACACAACACACAGCATGAAGGATGACCAGACCTGAATAAAACACAACACACACAGCATGAAGGATGACCAGACCTGAATAAAACACAACACACAGCATGAAGGATGACCAGACCTGAGTAAAACACAACACACACAGCATGAAGGATGAAGGATGACCAGACCTGAATAAAACACAACACACACAGCATGAAGGATGACCAGACCTGAATAAAACACAACACACACAGCATGAAGGATGACCAGCCCTGAATAAAACACAACACACACAGCATGAAGGATGACCAGACCTGAATAAAACACAACACACAGCATGAAGGATGACCAGACCTGAATAAAACACAACACACACAGCATGAAGGATGACCAGACCTGAGTAAAACACAACACACACAGCATGAAGGATGACCAGACCTGAGTAAAACACAACACACAGCATGAAGGATGACCAGACCTGAGTAAAACACAACACACACAGCATGAAGGATGACCAGACCTGAATAAAACACAACACACACAGCATGAAGGATGACCAGACCTGAGTAAAACACAACACACACAGCATGAAGGATGACCAGACCTGAGTAAAACACAACACACACAGCATGAAGGATGAACAGACCTGAGTAAAACACAACACACACAGCATGAAGGATGACCAGACCTGAGTAAAACACAACACACACAGCATGAAGGATGACCAGACCTGAATAAAACACAACACACACAGCATGAAGGATGACCAGACCTGAATAAAACACAACACACACAGCATGAAGGATGACCAGACCTGAGTAAAACACAACACACACAGCATGAAGGATGACCAGACCTGAGTAAAACACAACACACACAGCATGAAGGATGACCAGACCTGAATAAAACACAACACACACAGCATGAAGGATGACCAGACCTGAATAAAACACAACACACACACAGCATGAAGGATGACCAGACCTGAGTAAAACACAACACACACAAGATGAAGAGGATCAAACAAGGGATGTGTCCCAAATAGCATCATATTCCCTATATAGTGCACTACTTTTGACCAGAGCCCTATGGGAATAGGGTGCCATTTGGAACACAAGCAAGAGGCTTTAGCTGGTCCCAGAGGACATAAATACCAAGAACCAATGGCTCCACCACACAGAGTTTTAAAGTACAAGCTGGTGTTTTACAAGGCCTCAATACAACTCACTCTACTTAAAGTGAAGTTGCACTTCTCTTCCATTGATGAAGTACATGAACCAGTTTCAGGCCTTGAGAGAAGGCCCTTTATGATACATCACAGAGAGTAGCTCTCTCCTACTGATGGGCTACTTCCTCCAGTATGATCTATACAGGATATTAGATCATATATAAACCTCAAGATGCTGCCATTGGTAGCAAAATTATGCTAGAAAATAGACTAATAATGACAGAAAACGTAAATGCGAACTGGGTGCTTTTTGCACATGGAGGATGCCCCTCCAGACATTCTGTATGATACAGTTATATCACTGAGTTACAAATCATACTTCTCCTCCATCCCAATTACTACAGAAAGATATCATCTCTTTCCGCTGACACAAAACCTTTGCCTTCTCCTGTCTAGTGCTTTATTTGCCATGCCTTGTTGAAATATTAAGAGTGTATGAACAATCTGCTTTGTCTTTAAAGACAGAATAACCTTTTCAGACAGTTTCTCAAGAGCGCTCTTCTCTGTCTGACCGGTCACCCCGGATCCCGGCAGCTAGTCGAACCCTGTGCTGCCATCTGAGAGCAACGCTCTCTCCACAATAAACACCTGTCTTCAGTGGAACCATCCGGCTTTCAATAGATAGGTACACCTACCAAGGGAGAATGACAGTGATAATATGATACATCATTATGTGTCATCTGGAATACAAAGAGCAGCAGATTTCACCTTGACAAAAATCACCGAACAACAATAAACCATGCAGTCAAAAAAAACTCCCAGTTATACATAAATAAAATGTGAAGGACGGTACAAAAATCCTCAGAAAAGAACTAGGCTTAAATATATTCCGAATAGATTTGCCTCAGAAAAATTAACTCAATGTTGGGCAGATATTGTCTGATTGCTCAACAAACTGGCTACGGCAGGATGGCTGCATTAGTGCTGCTTCAGAGGAAATGATGAAAGGAGTAGAGAGAGAGGGAGAGAGTGAAAGAGAGAGAGAGAAGGGGGAGAGTGAAATAGAGAGAGGGGGAGAGTGAGCGAGAGGAGACAGAGAAAGGCATACAGACGGACAGAGGGCCAGTGAGAGTGGCGTCCATATTCAATGTACTGTGGTGAACCATTCTGATGAATAATATCCTGATGATGAATAATAATACAAAACAGTCTTCAACAGCGCTCCTCTCCCTATAGGAAGGCTCTTCTTTAATAAGAATGTTTTTTGCTTTTGTATTTTTGCTTTTTACCCCAATTATATGATATCAAATTGGTAGTTACAGTCTTGTCCCATTGCTGCAACTCCCGGACTCGGGAGAGGCGAAGGTCGAGAGCCATGCGTCCTCCGAAACACGACCCGCCAAGCCGCACTGCTTCTTGACACAATGCCTGCTTAACCCGGAAGCCACCGCACCAATGTGTCGGAGCAAACACCGTACACCTGGCGACCGTGTCAGCGTATTGTTACAGATACAGGTATCCTGGGGGGTATTTGTATTTCTCCTCTGTCCTAGTAACAGGTGGCAGTCATCAGTCATCAGTCGCATCAATCTGAAGACACACCTCCTCCTGTTTCCCTTACCCAATCACATCCCTTTTCCCTTGGTTTAAAAACCCAGTCAGTAGTTTTCCCAGTGTCTCTCTCTCTCTCTCTCCCTCTCGATTTGCTGAAGACCACATATTCTTTCATACCCCACAGTTTAGTTTGTTTGTGCGGATACATCTCACATTGTCTGTTATCATGTGAGTATGTACTGCTGTTGTGTATTATTGTTGGTTGGTTGGTGGGAAAAGGGGATAACCAGCCAAGTCGCCCTTGGGCGAATAAATACCCTAGTTAGAACTGGGCGGACCACCCACTGTATTTTATTGGTTAGTTAGCTAGCTGTTCTTTACCCAGTAAGTCTAGCTTAGGGGTTTTGGGATATTTATGATTTCTTTCCTTGGGTCCAGCTCAGCCCCATTTTCCCACACCCCATTACCCCATTTCCCACACCCCACCCCACCCCACACCCCACACCCCACCCATTAGTGTGTTTGACAATAAACCTAAAGTGTTTGATGGTAGGTTTAGGTTGTCTGTGGATTTCTTTTAGTTGTCACTGTTCCTTTTCACTGTTGTGATTTGCATGAGATATGTTACGGGTCTCGTTTCCCAATTCTCCTGTGGCGGGCCGGGTGCACTCCACCCGGCCCGCCACAGGAGTCGCTAGACAGCGATGGGACAAGGACATCCCGGCCGGCCAAACCCTCCCCTAACCCGGACGACGCTGGGCCAATTGTGAGCCGCCTCATCGGTCTCCCGGTCGCAGCCGGCTGAGACACAGCCTGGGATCAAATCTGGGTCTGCGATGCAGTGCCTTAGACCGCTGAGCCACTCGGGAGGCCTTTAAGAGTGTCTTTTACCTGGAAATGGGAGGGGTTATAACCATGCTAATGAGAGTACCTGACAACAACCCTTCTGCCTGCCTGCCTGTCTATCGGTTTGTCTGTCTGTCTATCTGCCTGCCTGCTGAGAAACACACAAAGGCCGTACTAGAGAATGAATGGCTCGCTGGAAAAGGCCTGTGTGGGTAGAGTACAAGTGTGTGTGTGTGGCTATATTCAAGCCTCTCCATGAACGACAAGGTTCTTCTGGAAGTGTTGTGTTTTGACTGTGTGGTGACCTGAGGCAGCAAGACTGTTTATCTGTGTTTACCACTCCAGGCTTTTTGGAAGGAGACATTTGTCAGTGTTTCTGTTTTTCTCTCTCTCTCTCTCTCTCTCTCTTTCTCTCACTCTGCATTTCTGAAGATAACTCAGAAATATCTCCACAATGCCTTGCATTATGCCGCGGACAATATAATTACTGTGGTGAATGGCCTAAACACCAGGCAGAAAAGCAGACAGGCGGGACATTGTCCTTTACAGTTCAGCTATCCAGATCTCAACAGAAAGCTTCAGTTGCCATAGTGAAACGTAATAGGATGAATGGCTCGCGACAATTAAATGACTGTAGGTCTGAATAAACCCCTCAGAGAAACAGATACTTGACTGTAGGTCTGAATAAACCCCTCAGAGAAACAGATACTTGACTGTAGGTCTGAATAAACCCCTCAGGGAAACAGATACTTGACTGTAGGTCTGAATAAACCCCTCAGAGAAACAGATACTTGACTGTAGGTCTGAATAAACCCCTCAGAGAAACAGATACTTGACTGTAGGTCTGAATAAACCCCTCAGAGAAACAGATACTTGACTGTAGGTCTGAATAAACCCCTCAGAGAAACAGATACTTGACTGTAGGTCTGAATAAACCCCTCAGAGAAACAGATACTTGACTGTAGGTCTGAATAAACCCCTCAGAGAAACAGATACTTGACTGTAGGTCTGAATAAACCCCTCAGAGAAACAGATACTTGACTGTAGGTCTGAATAAACCCCTCAGAGAAACAGATACTTGACTGTAGGTCTGAATAAACCCCTCAGAGAAACAGATACTTGACTGTAGGTCTGAATAAACCCCTCAGGGAAACAGATACTTGACTGTAGGTCTGAATAAACCCCTCAGAGAAACAGATACTTGACTGTAGGTCTGAATAAACCCCTCAGAGAAACAGATACTTGACTGTAGGTCTGAATAAACCCCTCAGAGAAACAGATACTTGACTGTAGGTCTGAATAAACCCCTCAGAGAAACAGATACTTGACTGTAGGTCTGAATAAACCCCTCAGAGAAACAGATACTTGACTGTAGGTCTGAATAAACCCCTCAGAGAAACAGATACTTGACTGTAGGTCTGAATAAACCCCTCAGAGAAACAGATACTTGACTGTAGGTCTGAATAAACCCCTCAGAGAAACAGATACTTGACTGTAGGTCTGAATAAACCCCTCAGAGAAACAGATACTTGACTGTAGGTCTGAATAAACCCCTCAGAGAAACAGATACTTGACTGTAGGTCTGAATAAACCTCTCAGAGAAACAGATACTTGACTGTAGGTCTGAATAAACCCCTCAGAGAAACAGATACTTGACTGTAGGTCTGAATAAACCCCTCAGAGAAACAGATACTTGACTGTAGGTCTGAATAAACCCCTCAGAGAAACAGATACTTGACTGTAGGTCTGAATAAACCCCTCAGAGAAACAGATACTTGACTGTAGGTCTGAATAAACCCCTCAGAGAAACAGATACTTGACTGTAGGTCTGAATAAACCCCTCAGAGAAACAGATACTTGACTGTAGGTCTGAATAAACCCATCAGAGAAACAGATACTTGACTGTAGGTCTGAATAAACCCCTCAGAGAAACAGATACTTGACTGTAGGTCTGAATAAACCCCTCAGAGAAACAGATACTTGACTGTAGGTCTGAATAAACCCCTCAGAGAAACAGATACTTGACTGTAGGTCTGAATAAACCCCTCAGAGAAACAGATACTTGACTGTAGGTCTGAATAAACCCCTCAGAGAAACAGATACTTGACTGTAGGTCTGAATAAACCCCTCAGAGAAACAGATACTTGACTGTAGGTCTGAATAAACCCCTCAGAGAAACAGATACTTGACTGTAGGTCTGAATAAACCCCTCAGAGAAACAGATACTTGACTGTAGGTCTGAATAAACCCCTCAGAGAAACAGATACTTGACTGTAGGTCTGAATAAACCCCTCAGAGAAACAGATACTTTGTGCACTGTATACAATATACACAGAGTGTATAAAACATTAGGAACACCTTCCTAATATTGAGTTGCACCCTCTTTTGCCCTCAGAATAGCCTCAATTCGTCGGGGCATGGACTCTACAAGGTGTTGAAAGCGTTTCACAGGGATGCTGGCCCATGTTGACTCCAATGCTTCCCACAGTTGTCAAGTTGGCTGGATGTCCTTTGGGTGGTGGACCATTCTTGATACACATGGGAAACTGTTGAGCATGAAAAACCCTGCAGCTTTGTAGTTCTTTACAAACTCAAACCGGTGCGCCTGGCAACTACTACCATACTCCATTCAAAGGCACTTAAATATTTTGTCTTGCCCATTCACCCTCTGAATGGCGCACATACACAATCCATGTCTCAATTGACTCAAGACTTAAAAATCCTTCTTTAACCCATGTCCTTCCCTTCATCTACACTGACTCAAATGGATTTAACAAGTGGCATCAATAAGGGATCATAGCTTTCACCTGGTCAGTCTGTCATGGAAAGACACTCAGTGTATTAAAACACAACAAGCAGACTGGCTGTTGTGCTGCTACTCTACTTCCTCGTGCTTGGCTCCGCACGGCACTACACAGCACTCCCAGGGGTCCCTTATCTCCACACTGGCCAATTAGAAAACTCATCTCATCCACTCACCGGCTGTCTCTCTCTCACACACACAACCGGCCCTGCCGCGTTCGTCCACTCTCCCTCAGTCTCTCGGTCTCTCTCTCTCTCTTAAAAGAAGCCAATTACACCAGTTTTCCCCTGCCTGCGTTTTCGTGAGCCTGATCTGGAGTGGGCCACTAGCACAGCCAGAGACGGAGACAGAGAGAGGAGAGCTGCTAGAGATAGCTCTAATTACCAGGGTTATATTTAGTGCTGGGTCAACACATTCCTCAAAAAAAGACCTGATTGGTGCATAATGATGCTGACTTCATAAAGTCACTCGCAAGTGACCCCCCTGTAATGAGAAGGGTAAAGGAGGAAAGAGAGGAAGTCGCCCCCTATTTTGAAGGACGAACGTCGAGCCCCGGAGTGGAAGTGGTATTCCTATTGGTTGACAGGGGGAGGTGGGGGGCGGGGAGTGGGGCTTTTGTTGACAGACTGAGGGGTTTCCTCTTTCCTGTTCTGCTAGGTAGCAATTACAGCCAGGGACCTGAAAGCTTTCTGACACTCACACCTATAATTCACAGGGCCCCAGCCCCGCGCTCCAGCATGATGCAACATGCAGACAAAATACAGTTACTGACACAAACAGAGGTACGAACCGTTTGACACACCTGCAAAACTCCACCACACCACAGAGTTGACTCTCCCGTAGCTAACAGCTAACCCATTTCCATAGCATTCTGAATACATTCTCCACTGAGCAGGTGGTACATGTTGTGCTGCTCCACAGTAATATAATGAGTAACCATTCAACATTGTCACTATGCAGCAGAAGCATTCAGTCAGTATAAGTGGAGCCAAAACAAAGGTTCATTCTGTACTGATAATCCTCCCACTCACCTAATAAATTAAAAGCTCACACACTGCCATCTTCCTCTTCCTCTATTTTACTGTACCCATGTATAGCAACGTGTGTTTATTGAATAATCTACATATCCATGATTAAGTAGAAGATGAAGTATCCATGATTAAGTAGCATCATCTGTTAGCAGCATCTCTCTGCCAGTCTACACTCAGCTCCATCATATCCTCACATGGTCTCTCCTATCATTGCTATGCAGATGACACTCAACTACTCTTCTCCTTCCCCCCCGTCTGACACCCAGGTGGCGGCACGCATCTCTACATGCCTGGCAGACATCTTAGCTTGGATGTCAGCCCAACACCTCAAGCTTAACCTTGACAAGACTGTGCTGCTCTTCCTCCCGGGGAAGGCCTGCCCGCTCCAATACCTCTCCATCACGGTTGACATCTCCACGGTGTCACCCTCCCAGAGTGCAAAGAACCTTGGAGTGACCCTGGAAAACACCCTGTTGTTTTCTGCTAACATTAAAGCAGTGACTTGCGAGGGGGCGCTGGTGAGCAGCAACATGTGAAGACGCGTTTTCTCGGTGCTCCTGTCCAGGGCTGTAAGAGGTGCGTAACTGGCTGCAGGGAAGTCAGGCGCTGGAGAGCAGACATAGGTAACAACCGGAGCAGTTTATTTAGGCAAAACAAACTGCACCCAGAAACAACAAAATACGGGTTAAAATAACCTGTCGCAAACCAGTTAGAAATGCACAAACACTTTACAACAAACAATTCCACACACAGACATGGGGGGAACAGAGGGTTATGTACACGTCACGTAATGAGGGAATGTAAACCAGGTGTGTGGGAAAACAAGACAAAACAATGGAAAATGGAAAATGAAAGGTGGATCGGCGATGGCTAGAAGACCGGTGACGTCGACTGCCGAACGCCGCCCGAACAAGGAGAGGAACCGACTTCGGCGGAAGTCGTGACAAGGGCGAACAATTTACTATTAATATTTCAGGAACACCTCCCCTACCGTGTTAATTTAGTAACATTTTATTAGGAGTCAAACCTGATTTTTTTTCTTTACATTTTTGTCCTTTTCATCGTGAAATGTCGAAACAACAACGGCCACGAGTCACAAAAGAGCAGGCCTCTACTAAAGCATCGGGCTCAGCGGACACTGACACGGACTCTGACCCCCCCGACCAAGCCAAGGTAATGGAGGATATCACTAAGTCTGAACAGACTGTGCTGGCTCAGGTGGAGTCACTATCCACTGACCTATCTGCACAAATAGCCACCCTCGCCACCGAGGTCAACACAAAGATCGACTCCGTTAAAGAAGACTTGGCAAAACAGGACACCCGTCTGAATAGCCTGGAGGGCGACGCAAATACTTACTCTGACAAAGTGGTGACACTGGAAGAGCAAGTCATCCGGCTATCATCAGATGTCGTCAAACTTACTTCCAAGGTCGAGGACCTCGAGAACAGACAGCGCCGGGGGAACGGTCACATTTTCGGCATGAGAGAGGGACTCGAGACCGTAGGCGGATTGCGGCCTACCCTGTTCATAGCTAAACTGCTTCAGGAAATCCTAGGCCTCGATTACGCCCCTACCCATGACCGTGAACACAGAAGCTTACAGTCCGCACCGAAGAATGGGGAGCCGCCCAGACCCATCATAGCCAAATTCCACTACTTTCAAGAGAAAGAGGATGTCCTCCGGCTCCTATCACCCATGACAGCCAGAAGATCCGCAAACTACACGGCGGCAGTCATGAAGAACAGGTCGGCCTTCAACAAGATGAGGGGGCTCCTACATTGCTGTCGGGACACCAAGTTTGGCATTCTCTACCCAGAGGTGCTGAAGATCACTACTCCCTCCGGCGAGCAGAAGACATTCGTGAACCCAACCTACATCAACAGGAGGACAGGTGGCATACGACTAACTAGCCATTTTAGTCTTGTACTCTGCCCCTGACCTTACACAAGGACCAACTAGTGAACTCATCTCTTGATTAGAATCGTGCCTCCACCCTGTTGCCAAAAAGGACAATTATTCTTCCAGTAACTTAATGTTATGAACAATGATGGTATGTATATGGTGACATGTTCTGACAAGGACAATGTAGTTTGAATAGTATTTTATTTACAGTACATGGCACAATTGGCTTTTACCAACTAGCTGCGGCTGGAGGCCTCGGTGCTCGGTGCTAGGTGGCGCGATACTAATTAGCCTAGTCACTACATAAGTTTAGCCACTAAGGTATCTCTATTTCCATGCCTTAATAGGATACCCTACCAGTATACTGTGAGCATGTTTAATACCTAACGTTACACGTTTGTACTCCCAAAAGGATCACGTGTATTATTCTTTACTATTAGACTGGTTGGCCCTCTTGGTGCTTAGTGGCTGCTGGCACGGGCAGGTTGTACAGCCAAGCGAACCCTGCAGGTATTAATTACCAAGCGTTAGCCAGAAATGTGTCTGTCTTCTGGCTTATTAGCATGTTCAATCGAGGGTTACATTTATACAATTGTTGAATTATACTGTGTTTTATTGATTTTAAGGCATCCCAAGTGGATGGGGTTGGCCACGGGGGGTGGGGGTGGGGTCAGTAGCAGAACATATACCTCCTTCAAATATGCATATTGCATAAGAAAGATACATTAGAGAACTGAGGTGATTCGCTCCAGAATCCCTTCCCTATGTGTAAACTACATTATGCTGGCTCTGGATAGAGCTCTACTGAGGTTCACTTTAACATGGTAGTATCGATAAAACCTTATCTAAGGGCAAATCATTTCATACACAGAGTATGACAACAGCACACTAAACGCTTATTGGAGCCATCTCAACTCATTCTAGATGTGGACAACAGATATAGAGACTGCTACACCAAATTGGAATTTGACAAGCTTTCCACTAAACAAATGGAGCAGCTTCTGTTTAAGTCTAGGCAGGCATTTTATGAACAAGGAGAGAAAGCTGGCAAGTTGTTATCTCACCAGCTTCAACAATCCGCTGCTAACAGCACCAGACCTGAAATCTGTGTTGCAGCTGATTTAACTTCTACCAATCCCAAAGACATCAACAACCAATTTAAGCAACTCTACTCTGCGCTTTACTCGTCAGAGAACTTCCTGACACATCTCGTATACATGCATTTCTAGACACTCTGGACACCCCCTGTCTCAATTCTGATGAACAAACTAACATGGGATGCCTAAATAAGTGATGAGGAAGCTACTCTGGCAATCCAGTCCATGCAGAGCGGTAAAGCTCCTGGGCCTGATGGCTTCCCTATTGAATTTTATAAACCTCCTCAAAACTATCCCCTATCCTCAGCTCAATGTACAATGACATCCTTTCTAATCAGAAACTGCCCCAAACACTTACCCAAGCGACTATTTTGGCTTTGCTTAAAAAGGACAAGAATCCCCTAGACTGTGGCTCATACCACCCTATAAGCCTCTTGTGCTGTGATTATAAAATTCTCACTAAGGTATTGCCGTTTAGAGACAGTGACTCTGCCCAAACCGGATTTATCTCAGGTAGGCAATCTTTCTATATTATGCGCCAGCTATTTAACGTTCTCTATTCTGTCCACTCAACAGCCAGAGGTCGTCATCTCTCCTGATGATAAGGCTTTCAACCGGGTTGAGTGGGAATATCTATTTACAGTACAGAGAGATTTGGGTTTGGCCCGTCATTCCTTTCCTGGATTAAGATTCCCAGTGGCTTCTGTTCGCACCAACAATGTTACCTCCAACTACTTCCCTCTCCACAGGGGGGCCAGGCAGGGTTGTTGTTTATCCCCTTTCCTATTTGATATGGCTAGTGAGCCTCTTGCTATCGGCCTGCGTGCGGAGGAGAGGATTAAGGGAATATTAAGGGGCGACATAACTCACAAGGTGTCCTTATATGCAGACAATCTTCTTTTATACATCTCTAACCCTGTGGAGTCTATACCCTATCTCTTGGACATGCTACAAGGTTTTGGACATTATCTGGCTAAAAGTTAAACCTAACAAGTCTGCTCCTCCCCAATAATCAGTTAGCAGAAGGATTTGGGTATGCCAATTTCCCGTTTAAGGTGGAGCATCAGGTCTTTACTTATTTGGGATTAAAGGTCACACACTCATTAAAGGCTCTGTTGAAACAACTTCAAAACACTCCTGGATCGCTCTAAGCAGGATTTCATAAGGTGGTCGTCTCTTCCCATTTCATTAGCAGGTCGCAAGAATTCTGTTAACATGACTGTACCACCTAGGTTTTTGTACTTATTACAAATTATTCCCATTTTTCTGCCAAAGTTGATGTTCAAACAACTGGACAGCTGCATTTCCAACTTCATTTGGAATAAGTCAAATCCACAAATGAGAAAGGTATATCTAGAGAGACCTAAGCCCGCAGGCGGACTGGGCCTTCCCAATTTTTTACACTACTACTGGTCAGCAAATATATATAAAATGTGTTTATTGGGTTTCTACATTTGAAAATAAGGACGGTAAAACTTGCGTCATCATGGAGTTACAGTCAAGCCTTCCAACTTCTCCTGTTTCGCTCCTGTGCTCCCCAATGCCCATGAACCTTGGCACCCATGTTTTCAATCCCATTGTCAAGAAATTCCTTAAAATCTGGTCCCAATTCCGTAATCACTTTAGCCTTAAACAAGTAAGTTGCTTCTCTCCATTAACATCTAATCATCTCTTCCCAGCATCACAGATTGACACGGCATTCCAGTTCTGGCATAGGAATGGTCTGGTGTTTTTTTGTGACCTATTTGTTGACAACACATTAGTCTCATTCGATACTGATAATAATATTCCCAATACCCACTTTTTTAGGTACCTGCAAACTCACAGCTTTGCTAAAGAACATTTCCCTTTCCACTCGAGCCCTCATAGTGTCCAGTCGAGAGGTGCTTAGATCTTAACCCGTATCTGAATCTCCAGATTATACCACATAATACAGAATATTAATCCGCCTTCCTTGGCAAATACAAACTCTGCATGGGAGCAAGACATGGGTGACAAGCTACCTGATGACATGTGGCAACATAGTATTGGGCGTATCCACACCTCATCATTTTGCATAAGGCATGGGCTCATTCAGTTCAAAGTTTTGCACCGCCTCCATTACTCAAATGACAAAAATATATCCACATTTTGACCCCAAGTGTTTGAGATGCCACCAGTCCAGCGACTGTGGGACATTGACAATCTTTGAGTGGCGTCTGGGACCTCATTTTTTGGGGCATTCTCACATACAGTACCTGTCAAAAGTTTTTCACACACCTACTCAATCAAGGGTTTTTCTTTATTCATACAATTTTTTTACATTGTAGAATAATAGTGAGGACATCAAAACTATGAAATAACACAAGTAATCCAAATATATTTTATATTTGAGATTCTTCAAAGTAGCCACCCTTTGCCTTGATGACAGCTTTGAACACTCTTGGCATTCTCTCAACACGTTTCATGAGGTAGTCATCTGGAATGCATTTCAATTATCAGGTGTGCCTTGTTAAAAGTTCATTTGTGGAATTTCTTTCCTTCTTAATGCATTTGAGCCAATCAGTTGTGTTGTGACAAGGTAGGGTTGGTATACAGAGGATAGCCTTATTTGGTAAAAGACCAAGTCCATATTATGGCAAGAACAGCACAAATAAGCAAAGAGAAATGACAGTCCATCATTACTTTAAGACATGAAGGTCAGTCAATACAAAACATTTCAAGAACTTTTAATGTTTCTTCAAATGCAGTCACAAAAACCATCAAGCGCTATGATGAAACTGGTTCTCATGAGGACCGCCACAGGAAAGGAAGACCCAGAGTTACCTCTGCTGCAGAGGATAAGTTTGTTAGAATTACCAGCCTCAGAAATTGCAGCCCAAATAAATGCTTCACAGAGTTCAAGTAACAGACACATCACAACATCAACTGTTCAGGGGAGAATGCGTGAATCAAGCCTTCATGGTGGAATTGCTGCAAAGAAACCACTACTAAAATACACCAATAAGAAGAAGAGACTTGCTTGGGCCAAGAAACACGAGCAATGGACATTGGACCGGTGGAAATCTGTCCTTTGGTCTGATGAGTCCACATTTGGAGGTGTGATGGTGTGGGGGTGCTTTGCTGGTTACACTGTCTGTGATTTATTTAGAATTCAAGGCATACTTAACCAGCATGACTACCACAGCATTCTGCAGCGATCCCACCTGGTTTGCGCTTAGTGAGACTATCATTTGTTTTTCAAGGTACCCCTGCCTTCTCCTAGGAGGCACATTTCATTAGTCCTGCTTTCTGCAAGGTGCCCCTGCCTTCTCCTAGGAGGAGCATTTCATTAGTCCTGCTATCTGCAAGGTGCCCCTGCCTTCTCCTAGGAGGAACATTTCATTAGTCCTGCTTTCTGCAAGGTGCCCCTGCCTTCTCCTAGGAGGCACATTTCATTAGTCCTGCTATCTGCAAGGTGCCCCTGCCTTCTCCTAGGCGGAACATTTCATTAGTCCTGCTATCTGCAAGGTTCCCCTGCCTTCTCCTAGGAGGCACATTTCATTAGTCCTGCTATCTGCAAGGTGCCCCTGCCTTCTCCTAGGAGGAACATTTCATTAGTCCTGCTATCTGCAAGGTGCCCCTGCCTTCTCCTAGGAGGAGCATTTCATTAGTCCTGCTATCTGCAAGGTGCCCCTGCCTTCTCCTAGGAGGAACATTTCATTAGTCCTGCTATCTGCAAGGTTCCCCTGCCTTCTCCTAGGAGGCACATTTCATTAGTCCTGCTATCTGCAAGGTGCCCCTGCCTTCTCCTAGGAGGAACATTTCATTAGTCCTGCTATCTGCAAGGTGCCCCTGCCTTCTCCTAGGAGGAGCATTTCATTAGTCCTGCTATCTGCAAGGTGCCCCTGCCTTCTCCTAGGAGGAACATTTCATTAGTCCTGCTATCTGCAAGGTGCCCCTGCCTTCTCCTAGGAGGAGCATTTCATTAGTCCTGCTATCTGCAAGGTAGTCCTGCTATCTGCAAGGTGCCCCTGCCTTCTCCTATGAGGCACATTTCATTAGTCCTGCTTTCTGCAAGGTGCCCCTGCCTTCTCCTATGAGGAGCATTTCATTAGTCCTGCTATCTGCAAGGTGCCCCTGCCTTCTCCTAGGAGGAACATTTCATGAGTCCTGCTATCTGCAAGGTGCCCCTGCCTTCTCCTAGGAGGAGCATTTCATTAGTCCTGCTATCTGCAAGGTGCCCCTGCCTTCTCCTAGGAGGAACATTTCATGAGTCCTGCTATCTGCAAGGTGCCCCTGCCTTCTCCTAGGAGGAGCATTTCATTAGTCCTGCTATCTGCAAGGTAGTCCTGCTATCTGCAAGGTGCCCCTGCCTTCTCCTAGGAGGAGCATTTCATTAGTCCTGCTATCTGCAAGGTGCCCCTGCCTTCTCCTAGGAGGAACATTTCATTAGTCCTGCTATCTGCAAGGTGCCCCTGCCTTCTCCTAGGAGGAGCATTTCATTAGTCCTGCTATCTGCAAGGTAGTCCTGCTATCTGCAAGGTGCCCCTGCCTTCTCCTAGGAGGAGCATTTCATTAGTCCTGCTATCTGCAAGGTGCCCCTGCCTTCTCCTAGGAGGCGCATTTCATTAGTCCTGCTATCTGCAAGGCGCCCCTGCCTTCTCCTCGGAGGAGCATTTCATTAGTCCTGCTATCTGCAAGGTAGTCCTGCTATCTGCAAGGTGCCCCTGCCTTCTCCTAGGAGGCGCATTTCATTAGTCCTGCTATCTGCAAGGCGCCCCTGCCTTCTCCTCGGAGGAGCATTTCATTAGTCCTGCTATCTGCAAGGTAGTCCTGCTATCTGCAAGGTGCCCCTGCCTTCTCCTAGGAGGCACATTTCATTAGTCCTGCTATCTGCAAGGTGCCCCTGCCTTCTCCTAGGAGGAGCATTTCATTAGTCCTGCTATCTGCAAGGTGCCCCTGCCTTCTCCTATGAGGAGCATTTCATTAGTCCTGCTATCTGCAAGGTGCCCCTGCCTTCTCCTAGGAGGAACATTTCATTAGTCCTGCTATCTGCAAGGTGCCCCTGCCTTCTCCTAGGAGGAGCATTTCATTAGTCCTGCTATCTGCAAGGTGCCCCTGCCTTCTCCTAGGAGGAGCATTTCATTAGTCCTGCTATCTGCAAGGTGCCCCTGCCTTCTCCTAGGAGGAGCATTTCATTAGTCCTGCTATCTGCAAGGTGCCCCTGCCTTCTCCTAGGAGGAGCATTTCATTAGTCCTGCTATCTGCAAGGTAGTCCTGCCTTCTCCTAGGAGGAGCATTTCATTAGTCCTGCTATCTGCAAGGTGCCCCTGCCTTCTCCTAGGAGGAGCATTTCATTAGTCCTGCTATCTGCAAGGTGCCCCTGCCTTCTCCTAGGAGGAACATTTCATTAGTCCTGCTATCTGCAAGGTTCCCCTGCCTTCTCCTAGGAGGAGCATTTCATTAGTCCTGCTATCTGCAAGGTACCCCTGCCTTCTCCTAGGAGGAGCATTTCATTAGTCCTGCTATCTGCAAGGTGCCCCTGCCTTCTGCTAGGAGGAGCATTTCATTAGTCCTGCTATCTGCAAGGTACCCCTGCCTTCTCCTAGGAGGAACATTTCATTAGTCCTGCTATCTGCAAGGTTCCCCCGCCTTCTCCTAGGAGGAGCATTTCATTAGTCCTGCTATCTGCAAGGTACCCCTGCCTTCTCCTAGGAGGAGCATTTCATTAGTCCTGCTATCTGCAAGGTGCCCCTGCCTTCTCCTAGGAGGAGCATTTCATTAGTCCTGCTATCTGCAAGGTGCCCCTGCCTTCTCCTAGGAGGAGCATTTCATTAGTCCTGCTATCTGCAAGGTAGTCCTGCCTTCTCCTAGGAGGAGCATTTCATTAGTCCTGCTATCTGCAAGGTGCCCCTGCCTTCTCCTAGGAGGAGCATTTCATTAGTCCTGCTATCTGCAAGGTGCCCCTGCCTTCTCCTAGGAGGAACATTTCATTAGTCCTGCTATCTGCAAGGTTCCCCTGCCTTCTCCTAGGAGGAGCATTTCATTAGTCCTGCTATCTGCAAGGTACCCCTGCCTTCTCCTAGGAGGAGCATTTCATTAGTCCTGCTATCTGCAAGGTGCCCCTGCCTTCTGCTAGGAGGAGCATTTCATTAGTCCTGCTATCTGCAAGGTACCCCTGCCTTCTCCTAGGAGGAACATTTCATTAGTCCTGCTATCTGCAAGGTTCCCCCGCCTTCTCCTAGGAGGAGCATTTCATTAGTCCTGCTATCTGCAAGGTACCCCTGCCTTCTCCTAGGAGGAGCATTTCATTAGTCCTGCTATCTGCAAGGTGCCCCTGCCTTCTCCTAGGAGGAGCATTTCATTAGTCCTGCTATCTGCAAGGTGCCCCTGCCTTCTCCTAGGAGGTGCATGTTGAATGTGAAGCCTGGCTGTGAATCTATGACTCCCCCCTGAGATGCAGAACCATGACAGGGTGGACAGGACAGGCTCTCTCAGCTCCATGCCGCTCGGCGGTGGGAGAGAGATACCGTGTGGCGCTAGCGGGCTAACTGTGCCGACTAGCTAATGAGAACTGTCAACACAGTACAGCCATAGCAAAATGAATCTATTATTCAATAATTGAGTGTTATGGAGCGCCTGGTTTTTGCAGCGGGCAGCCAGCTGGGCATTGAAAAGCGATGGCAGAGAAAGAAAACATGCCAAGGCAGGAGAGCCGAGCGGAGCGGGTTAAGGAGGCAGACAAATGGCTGCTCGGCAGCTGGGCTGATTGTATCAGATGAGTGCTGAGTGTAGAGCTAGAAAAGGAGAGAGAGAGGCAGACGGGTGGGTGAGGGCCATCTGTGGACAGACAGGGAGGAGATGAACTGATAGGAGTACCACAACAGGACACACAGCCCAGCCTGCTGATGGATAGAGTGGAGGAAGAAGAGGAGAGGCTTTCATTCCTCCTTCCTCAGCTGCTGCTGGGAGACCAAAAGCCTGCCTGCTACGCTAACACGAAACACACACACACCACACACACACACACACACACCACACACACACACCACACCACACACGGCTTAAGGCACCACAGGATCCCGATGCAATAAGCGGTCTGAGCCGAAGGTAAAGGGGTGGCGTTACTGGCATGGAAACACACTCCAGTAACTGAGAACACAGGAGAGGAATCAACACAGGCTGTTTTGTACCTGTGCATGATTGTCTTTGTCAATGATGGAGAAACTGTTGGGTGTTGTATTACACACAGTGCTGCACTAACCCATCAAAGACATGTGTTTATGTCAGTCACCGTACCTTGCTGATAGAGCGGTTGAAGGTCTGAGTCCTCACTTTACATTTACATTTTAGTCATTTAGTAGATGCTCTTATCCAGAGAGACTTACAGTAGAGAGTGCATACATTTTCATACTGGTCCCCTGTGGGAATTGAACCCACAACCCTGGCGTTGCGAGCGCCATGTTCTACCAACTAAGTCACACGGAACCACATGGGACGCGTGCACGGTGTTCTTTGTAAATGGGGCGGAAACTGTTAGGCCTAGATACAGTACAATGCATTGATTTGTGTGAGGCAGTGCACCGTACCTTGTTGGTAGAAGGGTTGTAGGTCCACGTCTTTCTGTCCAGTCAGGTTGCTGAGGAGAGCCATGGCCTTCTGCATGGTTCCACCCAGGATATTGTCCTGGTGCTCCTGGAGAGAACAAAACATGGAATAAACACACAGGAGAAATGAATAGGGGGCGAGGGAAAGGAAGGGCAAAAACCCATGGAAGCACACAGTCTTTCAGGGCAATCCTCAAATATTGAGAGCCTTAGGGATGGATTTGAGCAAATCTGCCTTAGCAATGCTTCTGCAGTACTCTTGTTTTCACAACTAATGTGCCATGCACCCACAGTACTTGTCTTATTCTGAAAACTGAAGCACACAGTAGCTAACATTCTGCATTTGTATTGACTACATTATCATCTGCTGCTTACATTATCCCTTTCTCCTTCACAGGGTCTAGATACACCTGTGTGTGCCATCGTAAGGGCCGAGATCTGATGATGACTGAACAAATAGCTGAGCTTGAATGAAGAATAGTCATTAGCATCTTAACTTTTGAGAGGGGAAGCATCTTCAGGACCTGGCTGAGGGCTAGATGAAGGACAGCAGAGGAGCAGGGGAGCTTGGGGAGAGGGAGGAGGGAAATGGGGGAACTTGGGGAGAGGGAGGAGGGAGATGGAGGAGGTAGAGGTTACTTTGGGATGTGGGGGAGGATGAGCCTTGGTGAAGGTTGTGTAATTATCTGGTGAGCAGGGTGCAGGGGATGAGCCTTGGTGAAGGTTGTGTAATTATCTGGTGAGCAGGGTACAGTGGATGAGCCTTGGTGAAGGTTGTGTAATTATCTGGTGAGCAGGGTGCAGGGGATGAGCCTTGGTGAAGGTTGTGTAATTATCTGGTGAGCAGGGTGCAGGGGATGAGCCTAGGTGAAGGTTGTGTAATTATCTGGTGAGCAGGGTACAGGGGATGAGCCTAGGTGAAGGTTGTGTAATTATCTGGTGAGCAGGGTGCAGGGGATGAGCCTTGGTGAAGGTTGTGTAATTATCTGGTGAGCAGGGTGCAGGGGATGAGCCTTGGTGAAGGTTGTGTAATTATCTGGTGAACAGGGTGCAGGGGATGAGCCTTGGTGAAGGTTGTGGGATTATCTGGTGAACAGGGTGCAGGGGATGAGCCTTGGTGAAGGTTGTGTAATTATCTGGTGAGCAGGGTACAGGGGATGAGCCTTGGTGAAGGTTGTGTAATTATCTGGTGAGCAGGGTGCAGGGGATGAGCCTTGGTGAAGGGTGTGTAATTATCTGGTGAGCAGGGTGCAGGGGATGAGCCTTGGTGAAGGGTGTGTAATTATCTGGTGAGCAGGGTGCAGGGGATTAGGAACATAATAAGTAGGTAGGCAATGAAGGCCTGAGCTAGGATGTCTGGGGCTGTAGATCTAGGCCAGAGTAAACACACGCACGCACGCACGCACGCACGCACGCACGCACGCACGCACGCACGCACGCGCACACACACACACACACACACACACACACACACACACACACACACAATCAATGCAGCCATAATTAGGGCCCAGACGATGTTTGTTCAAGGGGCTTCCACAGTTTACAGGCTGACAGGAAGGCAGAGAGGGAAGCACAGAGTTGGGCCAGTAGCTCAGGGATTCTCCTCAGTCTCCTGGATAAATTAGCCATGGAATCTCAAGGCCCAGAACCATCGCTTTTCCACCTGATTTCTCTGCTAGGCCACTTGAGAAGAGCAGGGGTCATGCAGATATCAACAGCCCTTAATGAAGAGATACATGTGTGGGCCTCGACCTAAACCCTGATGGGCTCAAATGATTGACTCACTAATTCCTATAAACTGTTTGTTTAACACAAAGGCTGGTTTGATTTGATAGTGATGAATAGGGAGACACATGGAGGAGAAACGTATATGGATGTATGGCTGCGTCATTTCTGACAGATGACAGAGTTGAATCCAAAAGCAGGAGATAGAAACATACTGAAAAAATAAGGACGGAAAGAAAAACTACTTTTTAATCACCTCCCGAAAAAGCATGTCCTCATTTCTGTATCTTATCAGATGTGTAATGGAATTGTGCTGTCTGCCTGCAGCTTGACTTGATATCCCATCATCTATAATGCTAACTTCAGATCTCATCATCACAATCCCAAACATACCATTGGCTGCCTCTGGCCTCACACAGTCTGAACCAACAATCACTTCAGTTCTCAACTCAACGTATGTCTCTCAGTGTTGGTTTACATGGAACTAGACTGGAGCCTCACTATCACAGGCCCAATCACAGAACCTCAAATTCCTATGTAGCTGCTTGGCTGCCTCTTCTGAACTAACTTCAATCGTGTGTGTGTGTGTGTGTGTGTGTGTGTGTGTGTGTGTGTGTGTGTGTGTGTGTGTGTGTGTGTGTGTGTGTGTGTGTGTGTGTGTGTGTGTGTGTGTGTGTGTGTGTGTGTGTGTGTGTGTGTGTGTGTGTGTGTCTTTGCGAGGGGATAAGCAGTCAATGAATTTCTGTTGATTGCAAGGAAAATGGATTAAAAAAGGATTCTTCTTCTTCAGTATGTCCCACAGTGTAAAACAAGCTCTGAAAAGCAACTTTGCAGTACAACAAAATGCAGTGTTTATGTCTGCTATTTGACTTTCTTTCAAGCTGTAATTTGGTCTCCAGATCAATATTTGTCGCAATGCAGACTTTTCTTCTCTGCTGTTGTTAATGAGAATGGCAGAGGGGAGCACAACTATTCTCCTAATACCAGCAACAGCAATCAGAGCTAGCTGTATAAACCTCTGATTCTATTAGATTCTCCTTTCTCTCTTAGAGCTCACAAACTCAGAGTCCACCGACTGTACATTCCTACCTACCTCCCCCCCCCCACACACAGGCAAAATGGATTTTCTTCCAATTAGATTTACACTGTCAGATGACATGAAATTGAATATGGGGCAGAGGCACGACAATCAGGGGAAGGGAGAGATAAAGCCATCCTGCAACAGTGAGGGGGTCCACTCCACCGAACATCTGTGTTCATTTACTTCTATGCCAACATTAACCTTTAAAACAAAGCTGTTCAAATAGAGACAATTGAGGAGTCTCAAGCATTCTCCTTAACACAATCAATCATGATCATCAGTAAAAGACCATGATGCATTGCAGCAGCCACAACAAACTAGGCGTGAGCTTCAGTCTCCAGACATTAGATTCAGGATAGCAGGAAAGGAAGGCTAGAGCCTAGCAGTGTTACTTGGGGCTCTTGTTGTAACCAGAGTCAAGCTCCCTAAACACTTGTTTAAGGATCAGTCTGCTGATGTTGGACCAAACTCAATCAATGCCACTGTCAATCCCCACTGGCTTCCTCGCCACACTCATTAGTGATGTGCATTACGGCTCCGTCCGCGGACCACTTTCATGCCGTCTCTGGCCCAAATCAATGTCAGTCCGTGAAACTGCTGAGCTGGCCTTAAAAGTAAATAAGTAGACAGCCATTACTACTGCAGTCTGCACTAACTGTGTCGCGAAAAGGCAATTTGATACGATCCCGACCTAACCCGCATATCAGCTTCCATTGGATTGGAGAAGGCAAGCCAAGTTCAGAGTAAAGTTAAAAGGTATGGTATGCATCCCAAAAGTGCACCCTATTCCCTATGTAGTGCACTACTTTTGACTAGGGCCCATAGGTCAAAAGTAGTGCACCATATAGGGAGTAGGCTTCCATTTGGTACACTCACTACACACACATGGTGACTACAGTCAAGTGAGAGTGAGAAGAGCTGATTTAATCCTGTCACTATGTATCTGTAAAGCCTGTAATGGCCTGGCCATAGTGTATGTCCTGTAGGTGTAAGAACTAGGCACTATATGAATTGTAACCCTCCAGCGGTGGAGAGGAGAGGAGGATTACAGTGTGTGATAGAGTCCAGACTGGGTCTATATTGGATAGAGCAGTGGTTAAGTGGTTGACCTGCATGACACTGATCGGCTGGTAATGCACACTAAATGGCTCTCCTTCCTGTATGGCTGCGTATGTAACACTGCATTGTATAGTGTTAAACTGTGTGGATGGAGGCTTTTCTAACGCATTCCAGAACTTATTGAATCACAAATTCAGAACATTAGGTCCTCCAAATGTAATGATGACATGCATGTGAGAAAGTCTACATACGTCCTAGTTGGTACTATCATGGTTAGGCCTGGCCTATACCTCCAAAACATAGAAGAAGAGACCCGTGGAAAGCAGCACAGCTATACCTCCAAAACATAGAAGAAGAGACCCGTGGAAAGCAACACAACAATACCTCCAAAACATAGAAGAAGAGACCCGTGGAAAGCAACACAACAATACCTCCAAAACATAGAAGAAGAGACCCGTGGAAAGCAACACAACTATACCTCCAAAACATAGAAGAGACCAGTGGAAAGCAACACAACTATACCTACAAAACATAGAAGAAGAGACCCGTGGAAAGCAACACAACAATACCTCCAAAACATAGAAGAGACCTGTGGAAAGCAACACAACTATACCTCCAAAACATAGAAGAAGAGACCCGTGGAAAGCAACACAATAATACCTCCAAAACATAGAAGAAGAGACCCGTGGAAAGCAACACAACAATACCTCCAAAACATAGAAGAGACCCGTGGAAAGCAACACAACTATACCTCCAAAACATAGAAGAAGAGACCCGTGGAAAGCAACACAACTATACCTCCAAAACATAGAAGAGACCTGTGGAAAGCAACACAACTATACCTCCAAAACATAGAAGAAGAGACCCGTGGAAAGCAACACAATAATACCTCCAAAACATAGAAGAAGAGACCCGTGGAAAGCAACACAACAATACCTCCAAAACATAGAAGAGACCCGTGGAAAGCAACACAATAATACCTCCAAAACATAGAAGAAGAGACCCGTGGAAAGCAACACAACAATACCTCCAAAACATAGAAGAGACCCGTGGAAAGCAACACAATAATACCTCCAAAACATAGAAGAAGAGACCCGTGGAAAGCAACACAATAATACCTCCAAAACATAGAAGAAGAGACCCATGGAAAGCAACACAACAATACCTCCAAAACATAGAAGAGACCCGTGGAAAGCAACACAACTATACCTCCAAAACATAGAAGAAGAGACCCGTGGAAAGCAACACAACAATACCTCCAAAACATAGAAGAGACCCGTGGAAAGCAACACAATAATACCTCCAAAACATAGAAGAGACCCGTGGAAAGCAACACAACTATACCTCCAAAACATAGAAGAAGAGACCCGTGGAAAGCAACACAACAATACCTCCAAAACATAGAAGAGACCCGTGGAAAGCAACACAATAATACCTCCAAAACATAGAAGAAGAGACCCGTGGAAAGCAACACAATAATACCTCCAAAACATAGAAGAAGAGACCCGTGGAAAGCAACACAACTATACCTCCAAAACATAGAAGAAGAGACCCGTGGAAAGCAACACAATAATACCTCCAAAACATAGAAGAGACCCGTAGAAAGCAACACAATAATACCTCCAAACCATAGAAGAAGAGACCCGTGGAAAGCAACACAACTATACCTCCAAAACATAGAAGAAGAGACCCGTGGAAAGCAACACAACACGTGAAGACAATCAACCTAACAGCTAACTGATTCCGTCTGTGTGATGTTTCTCAAAGTGTTCTTACATGCAGTGGCAACTTGTCTGAGAAGTCACCCAAGCGATAAGTTCATTAAAGAGTGCAGAGCAGTTACTGGCAGATTGAGGTCAAGGGGGAATTGGCTGTTTACTGGAAATAAGCGTTCTGGTCTGATGAATATGTAACCTGTTGTAGGAGCTGGGGGACGACGACCACTTCATATTCTCACTCCATTAAGCACAGCCCCTCAAAAGGCTGTTCCGCTCCCTCCGCCACTCAATTACACAACGTACTGTGATGGGTCACCACCGCACAGCACACTCATTTGCATAATAAATCAATAAAGAACCCTGGCAAACGAGCGCTGCTGGTGCAAAACGGGCTCGGCCTGAAATGACAGAGAGAGAGAGAGAAGTAGGCAGGCGGTGGGATGGGGGTGGGGTGGATGGGAGGCGTTTTTACGAGCTAAAATGTCTGGCCCAGCAGAATTCCCCCACATAACAGCCTTTGAATTATGTTCCAATAGCCCAAAGTCTTCTCCACCCAATGGGACGCATATATTTTCATGACAGAGGATAAAAAAGCGAGGTGGGGTGGGGGAGGAGGAAGCAAGGTGGTTTGTAATATGGCTTTCATCCTAACATTCCTTTCCACTAGTTTCCACCTCGGGCCGTCTAAAAGACGGAGAGAGACACAGACTCAGAGTAGAGTGGAGGTGGGAATTTGACAAACCACTTATATTTTTAGGAGATAGCTTTTTTCTTGAACCTGGAAATGAAAAGTCGGGCAGGAAACACAAGTGATAAATAAAACCGCACACCAAAGCAGTTTCCTGGAACACAAGATTTTAGTATAGAGAAAAAAAGCTGCATTTTAAGTGGGGCTCTTAACTTACCGCCATGACTTGAAAGACAACAGGTAGGATCCTGCTGTCTCTGACCAGGCTGTGGAGGGAGAGAGAGAGAGAGAGAGAGGAGAGCAGAGGGAGAAAGAGAGAGATAGAAAGATGGAGAGAGTGGGGGAGAAGAGAGAGAGACAAAGAGAGAGAAAGAGAGTGAGAGAAACACAGAGGCAGGTTTAGGTACCTTCATAGCACAGAGAGACGTTTCATCTTCATTAGGGTCCATGCATTGCCTTTGAATCTGAGGCCTACTGAATGTATGTGAGTATTTCAGTGTGTGCTTGTGTGTGTGCGTGAAGGCAACGCAGCGTGCCTCGCCTCTAAGATCAGGCATGTGAGAAAAGGACCTCTGACTAATCTTCTGGGGGGAGAAAGGAGCCTTCTGACACCTCGGCACCCAGGAGTAATGTACATCTTTATTGAAAATGACTCTCCACAGCTCCCTTATTGATTAAGTCTTTTGATTCACAACCAATTACAGCTTGTGTGTAGAGGTGCTCAAAGGAAGAAAACATTGTGGCAGGCAGGCTAGACACATTTAAACAAGACTAGAGGTCACCCATAGAAAACGTATTAGAGGGAGTTTTTACATAACAATGATGTATTGCACGGCTGGGAAACATTTATTTCCCAGTTTTCCGTATATGGTGTCCTCAGTCCTCCAAAGAGAATTCCATCAAATGTTTCTAAAGTAGTGTAGCTTATGTGAGGCAGCTAAGCCATTGTGCAGAACACCAGATAAGAGTAAATAGCACTGCCGCTAGGAGTAAATCTCCCAATAAAGTGCAGAGGGACAACACAAGCCTGTGATTAACCAGAGAGACATCCTCTTGAGGTTGAAAGTCACATAGAAGTCAGCAGGAAACCTGAACATACTGAGAAAGGAGAAAACTAGAACATGAAATACAGATGACAACACACATCTGCTTTCATACTAACTACACAATATCAAGTTTGTTGTAGGGGCCTACATTAGTTTGCCTACAGATGTAGGATTTTAATTTGACCTAAATTGTCACAGCAAAATAATATTGCAGCAACAGGATTTTAACGTTAATCTATAATGTTGCTTGATTGGTGGTTAGGTTATTAGGCTACATGAAAAGTGCAATACTGTTAATATAACCGTATGTTAGTGTGGGCTTTCAGTGAATGTATGTAAATCCCGAAGCGCATCTGCATTTCCTGTGGTGCAGGAACATTTCTGTAACAAAAGAGTGATCAAATTAAGATGCTACACCTGTATATATGCAGTGTACTATATAACAGACATACTTATATGAGATACAAACTGTCCCCCCATCCATATCTCCACTTATCTGTACCACCTTCCCTCTCTCCTCCACTCTTCCCTCTCTCCTTCCACTCTCCCCTCTCTCCTTCCACTCTCCCCTCTCTCCTTCCACTCTCCCCTCTCCTTCTCCACTCTTCCCTCTCCTTCTCCACTCTTCCCTCTCTCCTTCTACACTCACCCTCCACTCTCCCCTCTCACACTCCACTCTTCCCTCTCTCCTTCCACCCTCCACTCTCTCCTCTCTCCCTCCACTCTCTCCTCTCTCCCTCCACTCTCTCCTCTCTCCCCTCTCTCCCTCCACTCTTCCCTCTCTCCCTCCACTCTTCCCACCACCCTTCCCTCTCTCCCTCCACCCTCTCCTCTCTCCCTCCACCCTCTCTCCCTCCACTCTTCCCTCTCTCCCTCCACTCTTGCCTCTCTCCCTCCACTCTTGCCTCTCTCCCTCCACTCTTGCCTCTCTCCCTCCACTCTTGCCTCTCTCCCTCCACTCTTGCCTCTCTCCCTCCACTCTTGCCTCTCTCCCTCCACTCTTGCCTCTCTCCCTCCACTCTTGCCTCTCTTCCTCCACTCTTGCCTCTCTTCCTCCACTCTTGCCTCTCTCCCTCCACTCTTTCCTCTCTCCCTCCACTCCCTCCTGACCTCCCTCCACTCTTCCCTGACCTCCTCCATTATTGTAGTTCAGAAACAACCCTCTCCCATCGATCTCCGTGTGAACCTGAGTGATGACACGTCATTAACATTAAATTGTGCTCATAAAACAAAACAGGAACAAATATGGAGAGTTAAAGGTGAGCAGAGGACCTGGGTCGTAATTCCACTTTACTCCCAGAGAGTAAACTAGACAGAGGTGTAACCAGAACTGATGAATGGCCAAGCTTTATCTCCCTGACGGGGTGACAGAGGAGTGTAAATAGCCAGGCTTCTTCTCCAAGCCTCACAGATTGCTGAGCCTGTATCCCAAAGTACACCCTATATAGCACTATATAGGAGATAGGGTGCCAATTGGGACGCATCTACATTCAACTGAATGCATGGTTAGCATGGTTAGCATTCCCAGTTCCACATCATTCTAAATCGATAGCACCCTGCATCACTGTCACGTTAAGAGAAACTGAAGTACCAAAATCAGTTCCTGTCAAGGCAGCCAGTAATACTGATACAGGCCTGTTGAAGACTTATTATAGAGAAGGAAGAACTGAACTGAAACCATATCAACAGCAGTGGACACTATCTGGGTCAAAGTCATGGCTCTCTAAACACTATCCTACACAAGTTTTGGGCTAATGACAACTAATGCATCACACAGTATGTGTGTACAGTACACCTCATTTCTCAACTTTAATACATCTCTGTGCCATACAAAATCTACAGACTGTCCTTAACGTTAGGGGATAAAAACTCTCCTTTTCATGTAGACGCAGATTGCGTGGATGAAGTGGCATTTGCCCAGCCAGGCTGGAGTGGCTATAGGGCAAAATAATAAGATACGCTCTGCACACATTCTCCACGGCTGCAGACAACCTTCTGATCTTATTTACAATCTGATGAAGTTGAGAGTGTGCCTGAGTACAGCTCTGATTCAACCTGTCACGCTTCCTTAATAATGGCACAATGTGTGGATGACATTTAACACAGTCTGTCTGCTATCACAGATCCTCCGGCAGCTGCCTGGCTGGGATTTGGAGTTTTATATTAAAAAGCCCTTTTTTTCCCCTCTCTCTCTCAAAACGAACATCCGATGGTGTCTTGTTTTGCCACTACCGTTATGCTGAGTATTTAAAGACAGAATCCTTAGATACTACATACATTAAAATGTAAATCAATGATATGTCCCCATTGATTCTTGAAGAATATAACTCATAAATGCCTCATGTGCTTAGTTCAACTGTCATACCCATCAGAACCCAAAATAAGCTTAATTTACCCCAATGTTAACAATGCAAATGTTAATAACGACTGTATAGCCTCAAAACATGGTTAAATCTATAATTCTGATATCATGGATGGTCAGTCCTTGCATCCATAGCTCTGTCTATGAATTTGAGTGTGGTTATATTTCTCCAGGACCATCTCTAAGCTTTTTCCCAAAACAGAGGCTGGTGATCGCTTTGTTATTGTTTCAATTAAGGATTCTAGCTTTAAGATTAGGTACAGACAGTGCCTTCAGAAGGTATTCTTACCCCTTGACTTATTCCACATTTTGTTGTGTTACAGCCTGAATTCAAAATGGATTAAAGGGATAATCCAGCCCAAACCACTAATTCATATTGATTAAGTGTTAAATAACACTCATATTTGAATATATTTTTTGGGAACAAGTTATAATAATTTGGTCATTATAACAAGGTTGGTAGAAACATGTGAAAATAGTTTTTGGAAATCTGTTGCAGCTCAAGTCTACTACAAAACCCTCAATGCAATGCTCTCTCTCTCTGGGCTGGCTGGCCAGCTAGCTAGCTAGCTAGCTAGCTAGCTAGCTCGACAGTCAGTTGGGTGGGGCGTTTCTCCATTCATTGCCCAGTGGGATTCCTATCTCCTCCTTTCTGTAATATCTCTGCTTCCCACAGACACACAGGGGGCATTGCGACATGGTACTTGAAGTTGAATAATTTGCTACACTGTTTAGATTGGGTACATCTAAGCAAAATCTCTACTTTGTCATGAGTATATAGATGGATGTATGTGTTCTATATGCTGATTTGGCAATCTGGAGAGCAGGTCATTGTTTTAAAGGCGTTATTAAATCTGATAGTGTGTTAACCCTTATGACGAGAATGATGTAGTGAAGACGCATTTCTACACGATTTCCTAAGACGGACCAAATAGAAGTTAAATCACGGGGATATCTGTTATTTTACCCAGCGATAGAACATAGGCTTTCACCAAATTGACAGGAGTTTCATGATTTTATTTCTGGGGGCGGATTATTCCTTTAAATATATATTTTTTTTCTCACCTATCTACACAATACCCCATAATGACAAAGTGAAAACATGTTTTTTGAAATGTTTGCAAATGTATTGTAAATGAAATACAGAAACATCTCATTTACATAAGTATTCACACCCCTTTGCTATGACACTCCAAACTGAGCTCAGGTGCATCCAATTTCCTTTGATCATCCTTGAGATGCCACTACAACTTGATTGGAGTCCACCTGTGGCCAATTCAATTGTTTGGCCATGATTTAGAAAGAAACACACCTGTCTATACAAGGTCCTACAGTTGACAGTGCAGAAACTATACCAAGGATACTATACTGTACCTCTCCGAGATATAATTGTGATGAGGCATATATCTGGGGAAGAGTATAAAACAAGTTCTAGAGTGTTAAGTTTCCAAGAGCACAGTGTTCTCCATCATTGAGAAATGTAAAAAAAAAAAAAAAAAAAATGGAACTACCCAGACCCTGCCTAGAGCTGTCCATCCGACCAAACTGAGCAACAGGGCAATGAGGACCTTGATCAGGGAGGTGACCAAGAACCCAATGACCACTCTGACAGAACAACAGAGTTCCTTGGCTGAGATGGGAGAACGTGCCAGAAGGACAACAGTCTCTATAGCACTTCACCAATCTGGGCTTTATGGGAGAGTGGCTTCAGAAGCCACTCCTAAGAAAAAGGCACATGACAGCACACCTGGAGTTTGCAAAAAGGCACATGACTCATAAAGACAAAATATTCTATGGTCTGATGAGACAAAAATGTAACTCTTTTGCCTGAATGCAAAATGATATGTCTGGAGAAAACCATGCACATTTCATCACCCGTCTAACACCATCCCTACCGTGAAGCATGGTGGCAGCATCATGCTATGAGGATGCTTTTCAGCGGCAGGGACTGGGAGACTGGTAAGGACAGAGGGAACAAAATACAGGCAAATCCTTGATGAGAACCCACTTCAGAGTGCAAAAGATCTTAGACTGGGTGCGAAGATGTACGTTCCAACAGGACCCCAAGAATACAGCCAAAGCAACACTGGAATGGCTTCAGAACTATAATGTGAAAGTCCTTGAGTGGCCCAGCCAAAGCCCAGACTTGATTTCCATTGAAAATCTGTGGAAAGACTTGAAGATTGCTGGTCACCGCAACTCCCCATCTAACTTAACAAATCTTGAGAAAATCTGCAACGAAGAATTAAACTGTAATCGCCACCAAAGGTGCTTCTACAAAGTATTGACTCAGGGGTGTGAATACTTATGTAAATTAGATATCTGTATTTCATTTGCCATAAATTTGCTAAAATGTCTAAAAACATGTTAATTTAGATTTGAGATTTTTAACCTTTATTTAACTAGGCAAGTCAGTTAAGAACAAATTCTGGCTTTGCACTTTGTGTCGTGTTCGTTGATGGAATGAAGAGACCAAGGTGCAGCCTAACGTTCTGCAGGCTAAACGAACGTAACGTTCTGCAGGCTACCCAGTAACTATACAAAATCAAGATCCCACAATCTAAGGTGGGAAAAAGGGCTGCCTAAGTATGATCCCCAATCAGAGACAACGATAAACAGCTGCCTCTGATTGGGAACCATACTAGGCCAACAAAGAAATAGAAACATAGATTTGCCCACCCAAGTCACACCCTGACCTAACCTAATAGAGAATAAAAAAGGCTCTCTAAGGTCAGGGGGTGACACTTTGTAATTATGGGGTATTGTGATACAGCCGGAATTTAAAATGTAACACAAAATGTGGGAGAAGTCAAGAGGTATGAATACTTTCTGAAGGCACTGTATATAGTGATGTAATCATTTAAAGTTTGAAAGGTGGAGTATACAGTAATAGTGTACATCCGTGCCAGTAAAACATCTTCCAACCTCACTCTGGAAACATTGTGAGGCCGTCTCTATCCTTTACTGTGCACTGTTCCCATCCACTTTGCTACACATGGCTCCCCTGACTGTCAGAGAGTGTGACACAGACAGTCCTGCAGGTCATCTCTGCTGCCTGTCAGAGGGAGAAGCTGAGGCTGAATGAACAGAGCTGCTGCCTGCCACTGAGCCATGTCAAACCAACACAGCTCAAGCCCAGTCAGCTCTTCCGACCGGCCAGTGACACTGATAGTACGAGGTAACACTCCCATTCCTCCTTTACACACACCAGCTGTCAGAGCTGATTACACACACACGAACGCACACACAAACACACACACGAACACACACAGTCAGGGATGAGGTTTTGCTCTATTCCTCTGACCGCACTCAACTCTGCTGTCCACTCCAATCAGCAGAGAGGAGCAGAGGTCTCCATGCAGGCAGCACAGGTGGCAGACAGAGGAGAGGAAAGGAGGGAGGAGAGGACACCTGGGGATCCCAGGCTTTTAACACAATGTCTGTGACCAAAATGGCACCCTGTGCCTTTTAGAGTGCACTACGTTTGAACAGGGCCCATAGGCCTCTGGTCCAAAGTACTGCACGATAGGCTGCCATTTGCGACACATTCAAAGCAACACCCATGCCTGTTCATCCCACTGACCAATCACTCATTGTGTCTGCACAGACTACCAGGCAACGGTACCGCGTTGACCAATAGCACGATATCAAACTCCAGTCAAATAAAATGAAAATACCAGGATGAGCGTAGCCTTGATGTAGTCAGCGTGTAACCTCCGTTAACCTGCTCATTAGAAAGGATCAGCTTTTTATTAGCGGTAGCATGCCGGCTTCCTGTAGCTGTGAGGCTGGCTTCCGCTGGGATAAAAGCATTTTTCAAATTCCTGCTAATCAGGGTGTAAAAGCGTTCCCGCAGATAGAACTGGTTTTGCTTCACTTGCTAAAGCGGGCACAGCTAGGCAGACTGACTGAGCCCACACAAAGGCAACAACGGCCAAAGGTTCAGATAATTGGAAAGTTTGAACTCTGTATCAAACCTGATAATGAGGGGGAAAGACATACTTGTATGAAGCCCCGTTAATGTCCCAATTTGCAATCTAATTTAGGCAAGAACCCATCAAGGAGAAAGCTCTGCACTTTTTTAGGACTTTATCAAGCAGTGGTAAATGCAATTTAATTTCTCATTGTAAATGTAATAGCTCGTCTCAGACAAGGGAAATACAACCAACAGGAATGTGTAGCAGATTGCTGACATCAATTTGAATAGTTCAGTTGGCTCTCTCAGTGCCAGATAGACAGAGGGAGGTGTGGGGGCTGGCTTGTGTTCAGAGCCTTGACAGAAATGACAGTCAGTCTGGGATGTGTTGGAGATCAGAGATAAAACTATGTAAGTGCACCCAGCTGGTGTCCATCATCACCTTCTCAACGACCAGGCAGGCAGTACAGAAACACAGAGAAACCAGCTCTCAATTCATCACAGACAGTGGCTCCCAAATGCCCCTGGTCCATAGTAGTGTACTATGTAGGGAACAGAGTACCCTTGTTTCATGAGGATCACCCAGATGAGAGGGCTAGAGGAGGGAGGCAATGGCAACATGCTTTAGATACAGTATACTACCAGCACCAGACCAGCCTGACATCTACTGCTCTTCAACTATTTCAACATCCTACATGAGGATCACCCAGATGAGAGGGCTAGAGGAGGGAGGCAATGGCAACATGCTTTAGATACAGTATACTACCAGCACCAGACCAGCCTGACATCTACTGCTCTTCAACTATTTCAACATCCTACATGAGGATCACCCAGATGAGAGGGCTAGAGGAGGGAGACAATGGCAACATGCTTTAGATACAGTATACTACCAGCACCAGACCAGCCTGACATCTACTGCTCTTCAACTATTTCATCATCCTACATGAGGATCACCCAGATGAGAGGGCTAGAGGAGGGAGGCAATGGCAACATGCTTTAGATACAGTATACTACCAGCACCAGACCAGCCTGACATCTACTGCTCTTCAACTATTTCATCATCCTACATGAGGATCACCCAGATGAGAGGGCTAGAGGAGGGAGACAATGGCAACATGCTTTAGATACAGTATACTACCAGCACCAGACCAGCCTGACATCTACTGCTCTTCAACTATTTCAACATCCTACATGAGGATCACCCAGATGAGAGGGCTAGAGGAGGGAGGCAATGGCAACATGCTTTAGATACAGTATACTACCAGCACCAGACCAGCCTGACATCTACTGCTCTTCAACTATTTCAACATCCTACATGAGGATCACCCAGATGAGAGGGCTAGAGGAGGGAGGCAATGGCAACATGCTTTAGATACAGTATACTACCAGCACCAGACCAGCCTGACATCTACTGCTCTTCAACTATTTCAACATCCTACATGAGGATCACCCAGATGAGAGGGCTAGAGGAGGGAGGCAATGGCAACATGCTTTAGATACAGTATACTACCAGCACCAGACCAGCCTGACATCTACTGCTCTTCAACTATTTCATCATCCTACATGGCTTCATTCATTGGTAAACCCGTATAATACCTTACTTAGTATACAGACCAAGCTGCTATCGCCTTACTATGGTGCAGTGGTGGTGTTCACAGTTTATTATGCAGCAGAGTGAAATCTTATTCATTCTAACGACTTCTTCTGCATCTTTCAGTAACATCACGTTCCCACCTCTGCTAAGCAGACCAGTCTCTAACTTAGGCTTAGTCTGACCTTTCCTCTGTAACAGATCAATATTCCTTACAAATCCCAAGCACACAAAGGGCCTGTCTGCCTGCCTGCTGCATGCCATTAGGTTAGAGGACAGTCTGGCTCTCTGATGAACACTGGAATATCCATGGTTAATACTAAACACTATGCAGGAAACTCATACAACTGCAGCAGCTAGCTAGCTAGCTATAGCAACCTACAACATACTATACATCCCAAATGGCACCCTATTCCCTACATAGAGCACTACTTTTGACTAGAGCCCTATGGGTCCTGTTCTAACGTAGTGCCCTATATAGGGAATAGAGTTCCATTTGAGATCCAGACAAAGTATTCAAAGAGGGAGCGAGTGGACGGGTTGTTTAAGGACATTCTCAGATTTCCCTTTGAAAAGTGACATTACGTCTTCCTCTTTGTGCTCCAGGTTCAGTGTGATCTGAAAGCCATTGAGCAGGATGACAGACATACTGCTGAGGTGTGTGTTGCCACCAGCTGGTGAAAGACTCCTTTAAACTCCCCCGGGAGCTGTTAACCCCCCTGTTCTGTTCTCCTGTTCTCCTTCTATCAGCTCCACTGTTCTCCCCTGAACAGCAGCGACATGGCGGTGACATCACACCTCTCCTGTAGGCTGGTTCTAGTTGGACACACCCAATCATCAATCAATCAATGACTTTCCTTTCCCAGGGAACGGTTCCCCCTCCTTCAGCCCAGTGTGTGTGAGTGTGCGCGTGTGTGTGACCTTGCATGCGACCGCGTTTACATGTGTGAGTGTGTTACTGCTGCAGCATATCAGTGGAGTCCTACCTCCTGAGAATCTCTTTAACATCACATTATCAGTGTAGCTTTCTTTCAATAAGGACAAGCCAATGCCTCGTGTCTGTGTGCTTATGCATCAACTACTGCAATTAAATAATGTCTCTATGTGAGTATTTCTCAAAAATTAGTTTAAGTTTGCACTTATTTATGCTCTACTTTCCCCTATGATTCAGATAACTGAACGGAGGAGGGGGGGAAACGGCTCTGACAAGCCAAGGAAACGTGGTGTGAGCTGAATTCTAAATGTGCCATGTACTGTGAGTTTGTGCCCCGCAGGCAGGCAGGCAGCTACAGAGGGAGGAGGGGGATCTACAGTGTGTTAATAGGTAAACAGTGCACAGTGTTGGGCCTGAGCTCCACACTTCTCCCTACATGAGGCCACAACTCTGGAACACCCCTCAACATGCTGATGCTGCAGAAAGGTCAAGCATATTAAACTATGTATTAGAATACTGATAAATAATACAATTATTGACTTAATGATTTTGTTTTCTCTGGTAGTAATAATAACATGAATGATCTGATGTGTCCAAAACCAGCTTCTGGTTTACAGCTTCAAGGGAGGGAAGGAGAGACTTTTTACCAACTTAATGTACCAGTGTGCCATCACAACAGCAAGATGTGTGACCTGTTGCCACAAGAAAAGGGCAACCAGTGAAGAACAAACACCATTGTAAATACAACCCATATTTATATTTATTTATTTTACCTTTTGTACTTTAACTATTTGCACATCATTAAAACACTTTATATAGACATAATGACATTTGAAATGTCTTTATTCTGTTGGAACTTTTGTGTGTGTAATGTTTACTGTAAGTTTTTTATTGTTTATTTCACTTTTATTTATTATCAATTTCAATTGCTTTGGCAATGTAAACATATGTTTCCCATGCAAATAAGGCCCCTTAAATTGAAATTGAATTGAGAGAGAGACAGAGAGAGGAGAGAGACAGAAAGAGAAAGACAGATCAATTAACTTTTTTTATTTGATAATTTCTTAAAACCCAGAGATAATTTCTTAACTTTATATTCAACACCAGAAAAAAACTGCAGGTGTTAATCAAGATGCTGTGTTGTCTCTTCAGGTTGCAGATGCCACAGACACCAATAGCAACCCCATCGCAACTCACCTCCATAAACTCTGGGTAGACAATAACAGATGCCATAGCAACCCCATCGCAACTCACCTCCATAAACTCTGGGTAGACAATAACAGATGCCATAGCAACCCCATCGCAACTCACCTCCATAAACTCTGGGTAGATAATAACAGATGCCATAGCAACCCCATCGCAACTCACCTCCATAAACTCTGGGTAGACAATAACAGATGCCATAGCAACCCCATCGCAACTCACCTCCATAAACTCTAGGTAGATAATAACAGATGCCATAGCAACCCCATCGCAACTCACCTCCATAAACTCTGGGTAGATAATAACAGATGCGGAATAAAGCAGCTTCTCAATCATTTAATCATTTTGACATTGTGTTGGTTAGACTCTCTGGTTTTCTTCAAGATGACATTGTGTTCGTTAGACTCTTTGGTTTTCTTCAAGATGACATTGTGTTGGTTAGACTCTTTGATTTTCTTCAAGATGACATTGTGTTGGTTAGACTCTCTGGTTTTCTTCAAGATGACATTGTGTTCGTTAGACTCTTTGGTTTTCTTCAAGATGACATTGTGTTGGTTAGACTCTTTGGTTTTCTTCAAGATGACATTTTGTTGGTTAGACTCTTTGGTTTTCTTCAAGATGACATTGTGTTGGTTAGACTCTTTGATTTTCTTCAAGATGACATTGTGTTGGTTAGACTCTTTGGTTTTCATCAAGATGACATTGTGTCGGTTAGACTCTCTGCTTTTCTTCAAGATGACATTGTGTTGGTTAGACTCTTTGCTTTTCTTCAAGATGATATTGTGTTGGATAGACTCTTTGGTTTTCATCAAGATGACAGTCCTAGTCTGTCTATCTGGAGATGGTTTAGAACAGGGTTCCCCAGCTGGCAACCCGCGGGGCTGAATGGTTTTATTTGGCAACTAAAATGTTCTGAGCACAAAATATATATATTTTTTTCCATGGTAGGACATAAAAGACTGTAAAAACACCAGGAAATCAGCTCCAAGCTATTTTCATTTTGAAATCTGTTCCCAAGTATTCCCACACATAATAGAGAGATCCTTGATTATATACAAATGTAAACAAGGTTTGAAATGATTATGTTTAGTCTAATATTATATCTGTTTGGGCTTCTTGCGGTCAGTTTGCAGTCTATAAATGATAGTAATTATGTTCCGGACCCCCGACCATCCACTCCAGAAACAAAACGTCCCACGGCAGAATCTAGTTGATGATCCCTGGTTTAGAAGTTATTTATTTATTTTATTTTACCCCTTTTTCTCCCCAATATCGTGATATCCAATTGGTAGTTCCAGTCTTGTCCCATCGCTGCAACTCCCCTAGAGAGCCGTGCGTCCTGCGAAACACGACCCTGCCAAGCCGCACGGCTTCTTGACACACTGCTCGCTTAACCCGGAAGCCAGTCGCACCAATGTGTCAGAGGAAACACCGTCCAGCAGGCGCTCAAAGTCAGCTTTCAGGCGCCCGGCCCGCAACAAGGAGTCGCTAGAACGCGATGAGACAATGAAATCCCGGGCCGGCCGAACCCTTCCCTTAACCCGGACGACGCTGGGCCAATTGTGCGCCGCCTCATGGGTTTCCCGGTCACGGTCGGCTATGGGTCTCCCGGTCACGGTCGGCTATGGGTCTCCCGGTCACGGTCGGTCTGTAATGACGCCTCAAGCACTGCGACGCAGTGACTAGACCGCTGCGCCACTCGGGAGGCCGGTTTAGAAGGCTTTACCTGTTGACGGGGCTGCTGTGTTCTGTGAGGGCCACCAGCAACTTGAGAGCGTAGACTGGGATTGGGTCTGGCTCCAACAGGAGAGATTCATACCTGTACAACACAGGAGAGACATCAGCCACACTTTATATGGATAGCTATTTGGGTAGTCCCCTACAGATAGGTTTAGGGTCTAGTTAGTTCAACAGATTGTTGATAGGTGTATAGATGTTTTACTAACTATCTAGAAATCCTCTGCAGAGCACTGGCAAACACATATGGGGACTGGCTTAAATATTGAATTCAATAAATCTAAATTACTAACGAAAAAAACATTTCAATAAATCTAAAACGTTTATTTCAAACGTTTATTTCTCCACTAGGGAACTGGCCAAATAAAGTTGCCAAAACAAGAAGGTTCACTACTTTGACTGCACTCCACACACACAGGCCCAGATGAACAGTGGAGCTGGGCTGGCTCTCAGTTTCTGGTCATTCATTCATCCATGTCATCAGAGCTTTTAAATGAGCTAAAGTTGAGAAGTCTGCAGAAGCAGCTGAAGACAGGGAGGCACAAAGGGAGAGGGTAGAGGAGAGTAGAGAGAGAGAGAGGGTAGAGGAGAGTAGAGAGAGAGAGAGGAGAGGGTAGAGGAGAGTAGAGGAGAGAGGGTAGAGGAGAGTAGAGAGAGAGAGGGTAGAGGAGAGGAGAGTAGAGAGAGAGAGAGAGAGGAGAGAGGGTAGAGGAGAGTAGAGGAGAGAGGGTAGAGGAGAGTAGAGAGAGAGAGGGTAGAGGAGAGTAGAGAGAGAAAGGGTAGAGGAGAGAGCAGAGAGGAGAGGAGAGGAGAGAGAGGGTAAAGGAGAGCGGAGAGAGAGAGGGTAAAGGAGAGCGGAGAGAGGGGGGGGGGGAGGTGAGGAGAGGAGAGAGAGGGGGGGAGGTGAGGTGAGGAGAGGGGAGATGAAAGAAAGGGGAGGGGAGATAAGAGAGAGGGGAGAGGATAGGGGAGAGCGGAGAGAGAGAGCAGGGAGAGAGGGTAGGGGAGTTAAGAGGGGGGAGGAGAGAGAGGGAAAATGTAGAGAAGAGCAGAGTGATAGAGAGGGTAGAGGAGAGAGATGCAGGAGAGAGCATACTCACTGTGGAAGAAGGGCTTCTGTAATGAGAGTCAGTAGTCTACCAGTTGAAGAGTTGCACTCTCTCTCTCTCCTCTCCTCCTTCCTCTCTCCCTCCTCCACGGCCTCTTGGCTCAGCAGCAGCAGTGTGATCTCTGACAGAACCCGCAAGCTGACGATACGCCACTCCACTACAACACAACACAGAGCACAGAGCATGTAACACACACACACACACACACACACACAGCAATATTGATCCATGCAGACCCTCTGCAGTGAGAGAGCTGATATTTACCTTACATACAAATCAAAACATTTACTACAATACCAAGCACATGCAGTTGTGGTTAACTTTAGACCAAGGGCCTTGCTGTGTGCCATGCTAGATAGGGAACATTGCAGAATGGGCACGTTCCAGACTGCCTATCTATGTCCTGAGATGTTAAGCATGGAGAGCACATGACCCAACCGTTTCCTTACCGTTTTTACTGAAGGCAAGAGAAGTCAGTGGAGGAAGAATGCAATCAACAACCTTGAAGAGATAAAACATTTTCTTTAAACCAAATAAACCAAATAAACCATAAACATCAAATAAACAACACATAAACCTAATATAAGACAGTATTTCCATTTGACTCCTATTATACATCACCTACAAGTCATTTATTCATCACATGCAAATGTATAATCATGTCTTTTCTTTAAAACATGTTGTCTATTAAAGGGAGGAGCAATGAAATCGAGCACTTGTGTGAGCACTCCCAATCTCGATGTAAATATCATGTTGCCCCTGTCCTTCGATCATAAACACCTGATGTGAGCGCTTTTTATAATAACAATTGGATCCATCCCTATTATGATGAGGACGATTTCCATCGAAACAACAGTAAACGCTCTGTTCTGTTCTCGTCTATTATGATGAGGACTATTTCCATAGAAACAACAGTAAATACTCTGTTCTAGTCTATTATGATGAGAACGATTTCCATCGAAACAACAGTAAACGCTCTGTTCTGTTCTCGTCTATTATGATGAGGACTATTTCCATAGAAACAACAGTAAACGCTCTGTTCTGTTCTCGTCTATTATGATGAGGACTATTTCCATAGAAACAACAGTAAACACTCTGTTCTAGTCTATTATGATGAGGACGATTTCCATCGAAACAACAGTAAACGCTCTGTTCTGTTCTCGTCTATTATGATGAGGACTATTTCCATAGAAACAACAGTAAACGCTCTGTTCTGTTCTCGTCTATTATGATGAGGACTATTTCCATAGAAACAACAGTAAACACTCTGTTCTAGTCTATTATGATGAGGACGATTTCCATCGAAACAACAGTAAACGCTCTGTTCTGTTCTCGTCTATTATGATGAGGACTATTTCCATAGAAACAACAGTAAACACTCTGTTCTAGTCTATTATGAGGACTATTTCCATAGAAACAACAGTAAACGCTCTGTTCTGTTCTAGTCTATTATGAGGACTATTTCCATAGAAACAACAGTAAACGCTCTGTTCTAGTCTAGTATGATGAGGACTATTTCCATAGAAACAACAGTAAACGCTCTGTTCTGTTCTCGTCTATTATGATGAGGACTATTTCCATAGAAACAACAGTAAACGCTCTGTTCTGTTCTAGTCTATTATGATGAGGACTATTTCCATAGAAACAACAGTAAACGCTCTGTTCTGTTCTAGTCTATTATGAGGACTATTTCCATAGAAACAACAGTAAACACTCTGTTCTGTTCTAGTCTATTATGATGAGGACCATTTCCATAGAAACAACAGTAAACGCTCTGTTCTAGTCTATTATGATGAGGACCATTTCCATAGAAACAACAGTAAACGCTCTGTTCTGTTCTAGTCTAGTATGATGAGGACTATTTCCATAGAAACAACAGTAAACGCTCTGTTCTGTTCTAGTCTATTATGATGAGGACCATTTCCATAGAAACAACAGTAAACGCTCTGTTCTGTTCTAGTCTATTATGATGAGGACTATTTCCATAGAAACAACAGTAAACGCTCTGTTCTGTTCTAGTCTCAACGAGGATGTAATCTAAACAGGAGACAACATTAGAATAAGAAGCCTGAGGTGGGTATAAAGAATGTACTGTGTCTTGATGGATCCATCCCAAATGGCAGCCTATTCCCTATATAGTGCACTACCCTCGACCAGAGCCCTATGCGCCCTGGACAAAAGCAGTGCACTACTGTATAAGGGGATTGGGGTGCCATTTGGGATGGATCCATTGAGCACCTTTGTTGTTTATTAGAATATATCCATCAGAAGAGACTGTTGTGCTTTGCTGTCGCGTATTTCCCATTATATTCTGTTTAGCACACATTCTCCCTCCGCCGTGCAAACTGTTTTTAAGTGTCTGTCTGACTCAGAAGAAGCTTTTCTATCAGGCAACAGCCAGTCAAGAGTATAAATAGATCAAACTAAAAACAGATGACTAGATCCGATATTGCTGTGGTTCACCTCTGCAGAGAGCTTGTTCCAACAATTTATTTAACCTTTATTTAACTAGGCAAGTCAGTTAAGAACAAATTCTTATTTACAATGACTCCCTACCCCGGCCAAACCCGGACGACGCTGGGCCAATTGTGCGCCGCCCTATGGGACTCCAAATACCGGCCGGATGTGATACAGCCTGGATTCAAACCAGGAACTGTAGTGACGCCTCTTGCACTGAGATGCAGTGCCTTAGACCACTGCGCCACTCGGGAACAAAAGGAAACATTAAACTGTGTGTGTATGTGTGTGTACTCATGCATGTGTGTGTGTGTGTGTGTACTGCTCCCTTCCCAAAACCCCACCGCTGACAGACAACGCTCAGCGGAATCTAATGACTAGTGTCAGACATGTAATTCAAGTTTCTTCTCATGTTACTCAGTATGAGAGGAGCTGTGCTTCTTCTTCTTCTTAGTATCAGAGGAGCTGCTCTTCTTCTTCACAGGAACATCAAGCCTCTTCAACTCATTACTTCCTGTCTGCGTCCCAAATGGCACCCTATTCCCTTTATAGTGCACTACTTTTGACCATGGCCAATAGTATATAGGGAATAGCGCTCCATTTAGGACTCAGGCCGTGCCTGGCCCAGCTCCTTCCTGTATGTCAATATTCATTACACAGTCTCCTCAGACCAGACCAAGGCCCAGCTGCACTCTGCTGGAGCTCCTCTGAGACAGCACAACTGATGGTCTGCTGGCCTGACAGTCTCTCTCCAACACCATACATGACTACTCCAAGTCAACCCCCCATGCCAGGGCCCTGTGTTGGGGAGGGAAGTACAGGGCTGGTAGACAACCCCTAACCACTAGTCCTTAGATCTACATAAGTGTCGAGAGGCTGAGTGGACATCTGAGTGGACCAGTGCCTAGGGGTTAGGGGTCAAGGGTTGTTTCTGGACGAGGCCAGTGTTGCTGCAGGCTGCAGTGCCTAGGGCTTAGGGAGCTGCTGTTGCTGCAGGAGCCTTGCAGACCACAGGGCCAGACTCACAGTACAGTGATGGGGCGTTAATAGAGCCTAGATGGTGAAAAGAGACTGTTGTGCTAGGGAGTTAGGGGCTAGTGGTTAGGGGATAGGGGCTAAGAGGTTAGGGACTAGGGGCTAAGGGGTTAGGAGCGAAGGAGTTGGGGGATAGGGGCTAAGAGGCTAGTGGCTAAGAGGCTAGGGGCTAAGAGGTTAGGGGCTAAGAGGTTAGGGGCTAAGAGGTTAGGGGCTAAGAGGTTAGGGGCTAAGAGGTTAGGGGCTAAGAGGTTAGGGGCTAAGGGGTTGGGGGCTAAGAGGTTAGGGGCTAAGGGGTTAATGGCTAGGGGCTAAGAGGTTAGGGGCTAAGGGGTTGGGGCTAAGGGGGTTAGTGGCTAGGGGCTAAGGGGTTAGGGGGTAAGGGGTTAGTGGCTAAGAGGTTAGGGACTAGGGGCTAAGAGGTTAGGGGCTAAGAGGTTAGGGGCTAAGGGGTTAATGGCTAGGGGCTAAGGGGTTGGGGCTAAGGGGTCAGGGGGTTAGTGGCTAGGGGCTAAGGGGTTAGGGGGTAAGGGGTTAGTGGCTAAGAGGTTAGGGACTAGGGGCTAAGAGATTAGGGACTAAGAGGTTAGGAGCTAAGGGGTTAATGGCTAGGGGCTAAGAGGTTAGGGGCTAAGGGGTTGGGGCTAAGGGGTGAGGGGGTTAGTGGCTAGGGGCTAAGGGGTTAGTGGCTAAGAGGTTAGGGACTAGGGGCTAAGGGGTTAGGGGCTAAGAGGTTAGGGACTAGGGGCTAAGAGGTTAGGTGCTAAGGGTTTGGGGCTAAGGGGCCAGGGGGTTAGGAGCTAAGGGGTTAGGGGCTAAGAGGTTAGGAACTAGGGGGTTAGGGGTTAGGGGCTAAGGGGCCAGGGACTATGAGATTAGGGACTAGGGGCTAAGGAGTTTGGGCTAAGGGGCTAAGAGGTTAGGGACTAGGATCCTACTCACAGTACAGTGATGGGGCATCAGCAGGGCTGGGTGCTGGGTGATGGCCTCCACAGCTGACAGAGTGTTCCTGATCAGCTCCTCTGAACCTGCTTGTCCTGGGAATCAAGCAGCAGGTTACACCTACAGTATGGACTTTATGGGTCAGTTGTCCAGATGAAACCTATACTACTAATAACCAGTGATAAAGCAAGCTGATATTCACTCACCTATTGCACTGCCCAAACTGGTCTCACTGGCATCAATAGATGTTATGTGATTCTGGAAGACAAAACATAAGAAATGAGGGGTGCAGAAGGCCATGGGACTATACCACTACACATCGCTGTCTCAATGACTTACCAGCAGTGCTCCAAATTTGAAGAGAAACTCCTCAGTCACAACCTGTGGCCTGAATATCTAAAAAACAGAGAGAGAGACAGAGAGAGAGAGAGAGAGAGAGAGAGAGGGAAAGGGAGATAGATATTACACTGTGTCACAGTTACAGTAAGTTCTGTCTCTCTGACCTCAGCCAACCTGTCCTCCTCTCTAACTCTTAATTCCCTGCCTACTTTCTCTGCTCCTGTAAGCAGAGGCTTCGTAAAGCCCCACTGAGCTGTCAGCCCACAGTAGAGCATCGTTTTCTCTTTCTCACCAGGTCCAGCAGTGCAAACACACACACACACACACACACACACACACACACACACACACACACACGAGAGAGAGAGAGAGTGCATCCACTAAAACAAACACTCCAAACAACATTAAAGGACTGCTCCATACATGTATTGATAACGAGCTCCAGGGCAGACGTGGCCTGTAGTAAAGTGACTGACACATAGATGTAAACCAGAGCATCAGTCCCGACTCACATCAGAGTCCAGCTACAGTTAGTTTTAATATCATCAGTAAGACCAGACTCACATCAGAGCCCAGCTACAGTTAGTTTTAATATCATCAGTAAGACCAGACTCACATCAGAGTCCAGCTACAGTTAGTTTTAATATCATCAGTAAGACCAGACTCACATCAGAGTCCATCTACAGTTAGTTTTAATATCATCAGTAAGACCAGACTCACATCAGAGTCCAGCTACAGTTAGTTTTAATATCATCAGTAAGACCAGACTCACATCAGAGCCCAGCTACAGTTAGTTTTAATATCATCAGTAAGACCAGACTCACATCAGAGTCCAGCTACAGTTAGTTTTAATATCATCAGTAAGACCAGACTCACATCAGAGTCCAGCTACAGTTAGTTTTAATACCATCAGTAAGACCAGACTCACATCAGAGTCCAGCTACAGTTAGTTTTAATACCATCAGTAAGACCAGACTCACATCAGAGTCCAGCTACAGTTAGTTTTAATATCATCAGTAAGACCAGACTCACATCAGAGTCCAGCTACAGTTAGTTTTAATATCATCAGTAAGACCAGACTCACATCAGAGTCCAGCTACAGTTAGTTTTAATATCATCAGTAAGACCAGACTCACATCAGAGTCCAGCTACAGTTAGTTTTAATATCATCAGTAAGACCAGACTCACATCAGAGTCCAGCTACAGTTAGTTTTAATATCATCAGTAAGACCAGACTCACATCAGAGTCCATCTACAGTTAGTTTTAATACCATCAGTAAGACCAGACTCACATCAGAGTCCAGCTACAGTTAGTTTTAATATCATCAGTAAGACCAGACTCACATCAGAGTCCAGCTACAGTTAGTTTTAATATCATCAGTAAGACCAGACTCACATCAGAGTCCAGCTACAGTTAGTTATAATATCATCAGTAAGACCAGACTCACATCAGAGTCCAGCTACAGTTAGTTTTAATATCATCAGTAAGACCAGACTCACATCAGAGTCCAGCTACAGTTAGTTTTAATACCATCAGTAAGACCAGACTCACATCAGAGTCCAGCTACAGTTAGTTTTAATATCATCAGTAAGACCAGACTCACATCAGAGTCCAGCTACAGTTAGTTTTAATATCATCAGTAAGACCAGACTCACATCAGAGTCCAGCTACAGTTAGTTTTAATACCATCAGTAAGACCAGACTCACATCAGAGTCCAGCTACAGTTAGTTTTAATACCATCAGTAAGACCAGACTCACATCAGAGTCCATCTACAGTTAGTTTTAATACCATCAGTAAGACCAGACTCACATCAGAGTCCAGCTACAGTTAGTTTTAATATCATCATGTTATTACCCACGCATGGCAAGGACCACCGCTATTAGGGACAGCTATCTGTCACATCACAGATAAATAACACAGTAACCCCATTTAACAGACTAGTAAATGCGTTACCTTGTAAAATGAGGCAATGGCAGAGGGGGGATCTATGAGAGTGACAAGTTATTACTTTTCTAATGAGACGCTCAAGGCTGTGGTGGTGTTGTCTAGTCTCCGTGAAGAATGGCAGGGGAAATGGAGGAGCGATATTTAATCACTGCATGGTTTCATCCAGCAGGCTGCTTGTTGACAAGCATCTCTCTCGCTAAGATTTAGTCATATTCATCATTTCTGCTCAATTGAAACAGTCACCACTAAATCCAATCTCCACACCATGTCTATTGGCAACTGGCAATAATCTGTCTGTGAGGCAGAGTGGGATGAAAATAACAACCTTTAATGCATTTTCTAGACGTTTATGTGACATGTCTGGGTATATTATCTATTAGTAATCATGGCTTTGGAAAAGATGATTAAAAGTTTAGCCTAAATGTAAACTTCAATAGTGCATCAGCTATGACTTTGATATCTAAATCTGTTTTGCCACAGTAACATAGATCAGATGTACAGTAGGTGGGGTGTGAATATTTCAACTTCTCCTTGTTAAGCTGGTTTATTATTTGACACCCTCTCAGTGTTGGCCAGCCGACAGGTATCCAGGTGAACCAGAAGCATATTGGTAAACAACCACATCAGTTTCACCACTCCAAACAGCTCAGATACTGTATGTAAGCATAAAACGAAGCAACTTCAATTACGTATCAAGGTTATTGACGCTCATTGCACACAGTACTTGATGCGTGTGTGTGTGTGTGCGTGTGTGTGTGTGTGTGACTGTTCGACTGCAGCATTCTAATCCAATTAGCTGCGGCAGTGCTCAGATGAGCCGTGGTCTCTGGCACAGTTCCCTGCTCTACTCTGCCTGTGATAAAGTTGATTATGATCTCTGTTGGTTTGGATGAGGAGAGAGACTCACAGCTCTTAAAGCTAACCCCCTGATTCATTGGCTCTAGGTGGTAGGAGTGGACATAACAGCAGAAGGGTTTCAGAAATGTATCAATAAGCATCAGTTGAAGCCTCTAGGCAGTGTGCTGTATGTTTTATGATGGAGAGATGCTATAAGATGTTCAAACAGACAATTGGGAGTTATTCAATAGAGTCAGCGATCCTGACCCATCCTGGACATTAACTTGTGAATCAATTATAACTGACTGAGGTCCCATCTTATTAAACAAGTGATCTCATTTCGCAATCACGCACGTATCGTACTTGATCTGTACACACACACACAGAGTAGGGCTGGGCGATATGACCAAAATATAATATCATGGTCATTAAAAAAAAATTGGACGGTATGAAAGTATTTTATGGTTTTGAATAATAGAAGTTGTAAATGTGCTTTAGTTGAACATTTTTACATTTGAGTCATTTAGCAGAAGCACTTATCCAGAGTGACTTACAGTCAGTGCATTCATCTGAAGATGCAACTGTTGGTTCAGAAGGGGGGGTGGCCGAACGCACAGAAGGGGGGGTGGCCGAACGCACAGAAGGGGGGGTGGCCGAACGCACAGAAGGGGGGGTGGCCGAACGCAGTGCTATTTTGTGATTTCAATGGGTCTTTCTCCATTCTAATTGTTTTATACTGTTCAATTCAACCCCCCCAAAAATTCAGAATTTTCATCAATTTCTGCATTTCCTGCACTCATTTGAGATCATTTCCACACTGCCACGTACTGTAGGGCTGAACAATATGGGCAAACAATCTAGGCCTTATTTTTAACCAAATGTTCCAATTGTGATTTGGCTTGCAATTTAGAGCAAAAAAGTTGGGTGAACCGTTGGAATCATGGAAATATAATGATTATTCTAATTATATAGTTAGAATATAATGATACAGTGTTGTTTGACGTGACAATGAATGAAAGTGCCAGGGAGGAGTTATTGTGACAGGGTAGGAACCACAGTGTTTCCTAAGGGACAATATCATCTTTGGCTACATTGAATGTTTTCTCTTAGCTACTTCATGTAGCTAACATATTCATGCTTTGCGTAGTCCTCTGATTTAGACAACATGCTGATTTAGGTCTAAACCATCACTGGTATTATCAGGCAGTATAGCTAATTACGTTTGCTCTGATTCAGTACATTTATTAACTAGCTAGCTAGCCAGCTAAAGAGCGATTAGCATTAGAGGCTAACACAATTTAGGCCCAACTTGCTAATAAAAATACAAACTAGCTGTTTGCAGATATAAGAAACACAAAATAATAGTGTCATTATAAAACACTAGTGGATTTATAATAAGAAGCAAAGTGAAAAAAGCGTCGTTGTCATCAACATTGTTGTATGTGCTGCAGTGACCATGCAGACTGAACCAGTGTCCCCTGGTCGAGGAACAACAAATGTGCTCCTTAAGTGACAGGGGCGGGGTTAGGTCTGTGTGGGGCGGGGCTATGTCTGTGTGGGGCAGGGCTAGGTCTGTGTGGGGCGGGGCTAGGTCTGTGTGGGGCGGGGCTAGGTCTGTGTGGAAAGCTGCATGGATAGAGAGAGAGTAGAGAGAGATGACTCAAGTAGCGAAGTAAACTATAAAAATGGGATGTTACACACTGCGTTTAACATTTAACAAACCAAACATTCAAATACCGTTATATAAGTTAAATTATAAACTGGGTGGTTCGAGCCCTGAATGCCGATTGGCTGACAGCCATGGTATATCAGACCGTATACCACAGGTATGACAAAACATGTATTTTTACTGCTCTAATTCCATTGGTAACCAGTTTATAATAGCAATAAAGTACCTAAGGGGTTTGTGGTATATGGCCAATATACCACGGCTAAGGGCTGTGTCCAGGCTGTACTCCGCGATGCGTCGTGTATAAGAACATTTCTTAGCTGTGGTATATTGGCCATATACCACAAACCCCCGAGGTGCATTACTGCTTAAGTAAAAACCCAAACCGGTCCGTGCATCAATAGCGGTATATGGTAGAATACGGTATAGTGGCCAGCCCTAACAGACAGTGTTCGTGACATACCTGTGTACAGTAGGAAGGGTTACCTGAGAGGTGAGGAGGTGGAGCATCACAGTCATCATGGGTACACTCTGTTTCAGCTGCTTGGCCTGAACAGTGGAGGGATGCTTCCTGCCCACTATACTGCCCAGCGCGGACAGCATGTCATCTACACAGTACAGAGGACAGAGGAGAGAGAGACAGACAGCATGTCATCTACACAGTACAGAGGACAGAGGAGAGAGAGACAGACAGCATGTCATTTACACAGTACAGAGGACAGAGGAGAGAGAGGTGAGAGACAGACAGACAGCATGTCATCTACACAGTACAGAGGACAGAGGAGAGAGGGGTGAGAGACAGACAGCATGTCATCCACACAGTAGAGGACAGAGGGGTGAGAGACAGACAGACAGCATGTCATCTACACAGTACAGAGGACAGAGGAGAGAGGGGTGAGAGACAGACAGACAGCATGTCATCTACACAGTACAGAGGACAGAGGAGAGAGGGGTGAGAGACAGACAGCATGTCATCCACACAGTAGAGGACAGAGGGGTGAGAGACAGACAGACAACATGTCATTTACACAGTACAGAGGACAGAGGAGAGAGAGGTGAGAGACAGACAGACAGCATGTCATCTACACAGTACAGAGGACAGAGGAGAGAGGGGTGAGAGACAGACAGACAGCATGTCATCTACACAGTACAGAGGACTGAGAAGAGAGGGGTGAGAGACAGACAGCATGTCATCTACACAGTACAGAGGACAGACAGACAGACAGACAGCATGTCATCTACACAGTACAGAGGACAGAGGAGAGAGAGACAGACAGACAGCATGTCATCTACACAGTACAGAGGACAGAGAAGAGAGGGGTGAGAGACAGACAGACAGCATGTCATCTACACAGTACAGAGGAGAGAGGGGTGAGAGACAGACAGACAGCATGTCATCTACACAGTAAAGAGGACAGAGGAGAGAGGGGTGAGAGACAGACAGACAGCATGTCATCTACACAGTACAGAGGGCAGAGGAGAGAGGGGTGAGAGACCGACAGACAGCATGTCATCTAAACAGTACAGAGGACAGAGGAGAGAGGGGTGAGGGACAGACAGCATGTCATCTACACAGTACAGAGGAGAGAGGGGTGACAGACAGACAGACAGCATGTCATCTACACAGTACAGAGGACAGAGGGGTGACAGACAGCATATAATTTACACAGTACAGAGGGGTGACAGACATACAGCATGTCATCTACACAGTACAGAGAGGTGACAGACAGACAGCATGTGATCTACAGAGTACAGAGAGAGGGTTCTCTCTCCCCACCCCTCCCTTGCCCCCCCCCCCCCCCCCCTTTCCTCTCCCCTTTTCATCACCTCTCCTCCCCTTCAGTCTCCTCTCCCCACCCCACCCCTTCCCCTCTACTAATCTCCTCCTCTCCCTGTGATCTCCCCATCCGTCCCCATACCCTCTCCTCCTCTCTCCTCTCCCCTCCTCTCCTCCCAGTGATCTTAGAGGAGAATGAGAGCGGACCGGTTTGAACCAGTTGGGTCTGGCTTCCGGCCCTCTGATGGGAGACGTGCCATGTTAGCAGCACTGATTTACAAATTAAACGTCAGGAAAAGGTCAATACCTGGCTGGGTGATTTAAAATTCAATCAGAAAGGTAATTAAAAAGAGGGAGAATCAAATTGGCTTGCTCCATCCAGCCATTGATGCAAGTTCCCCTCAACCCCACTTCACTTCACCTCCTCTCCCCTCCCCTCCCCTCTTCTCCTCTCCCCTCCCCTCTTCTCATCTCCCCTCCCCTCCTCTCTTCTCCCCTCCCCTCCTCCTCTCCTCATCTCCTCTTAGTGCTGTGGTTTTTGTGTTATTGTGATTGATTTACCCAGAATGGCTGGCAGCTGCAGCACGACGTGACGGATGAGCAGATCGAGGCATTTTGACAGGTATTCATTGCTGCTTTGTAGCTCCTTCCCTGGCGTGGCCTGCCTGATGTCTCTTTCAATGTACATCACCAGCCTGCAAAACATTATCATTCACCTACAGCCTCAAATCTACCCTGGAGCCGGACGGAGCCGGGATCAATACAAGCCATTGAAAACAGAATTAGTAAGACGTATTATAGCAAACAAATGATATTCATTACAACAATTAGGGTTAAAAATAAAGGCTAATAGATTCAGAGATCAATGAGGAGCATCAAATCAGCCCTCAAGCTGCAACAAGACTCTTGAACTCAAACACACAGCCTGCAAGTTGAAACAAGACTCTTGAACTCAAACACACAGCCTGCAAGTTGAAACAAGACTCTTGAACTCAAACACACAGCCTGCAAGTTGAAACAAGACTCTTGAACTCAAACACACAGCCTGCAAGTTGAAACAAGACTCTTGAACTCAAACACACAGCCTGCAAGTTGAAACAAGACTCTTGAACTCAAACACACAGCCTGCAAGTTGAAACAAGACTCTTGAACTCAAACACACAGCCTGCAAGTTGAAACAAGACTCTGGAACTCAAACACACAGCCTGCAAGTTGAAACAAGACTCTTGAACTCAAACACACAGCCTGCAAGTTGAAACAAGACTCTGGAACTCAAACACACAGCCTGCAAGTTGAAACAAGACTCTTGAACTCAAACACACAGCCTGCAAGTTGAAACAAGACTCTTGAACTCAAACACACAGCCTGCAAGTTGAAACAAGACTCTTGAACTCAAACACACAGCCTGCAAGTTGAAACAAGTACAACCCTCATATGTGATGTCTACAGGCCAGTACACCACTGTACAGAGACAGATGTGATGTCTACAGGTCAGTACACCACTGGACAGAGACAGATGTGATGTCTACAGGTCAGTACACCACTGTACAGAGACAGATGTGATGTCTACAGGTCAGTACACCACTGGACAGAGACAGATGTGATGTCTACAGGTCAGTACACCACTGTACAGAGACAGATGTGATGTCTACAGGTCAGTACACCACTGTACAGAGACAGATGTGATGTCTACAGGTCAGTACACCACTGTACAGAGACAGATGTGATGTCTACAGGTCAGTACACCACTGTACAGAGACAGATGTGATGTCTACAGGTCAGTACACCACTGTACAGAGACAGATGCGATGTCTACAGGTCAGTACACCACTGTACAGAGAGACAGATGTGATGTCTACAGGTCAGTACACCACTGGACAGAGACAGATGTGATGTCTACAGGTCAGTACACCACTGGACAGAGAGACAGATGTGATGTCTACAGGTCAGTACACCACTGGACAGAGAGACAGATGTGATGTCTACAGGTCAGTACACCACTGGACAGAGAGACAGATGTGATGTCTACAGGTCAGTACACCACTGGACAGAGAGACAGATGTGATGTCTACAGGTCAGTACACCACTGGACAGAGACAGATGTGATGTCTACAGGTCAGTACACCACTGGACAGAGACAGATGTGATGTCTACAGGTCAGTACACCACTGTACAGAGACAGATGTGATGTCTACAGGTCAGTACACCACTGGACAGAGACAGATGTGATGTCTACAGGTCAGTACACCACTGGACAGAGACAGATGTGACGTCTACAGGTCAGTACACCACTGGACAGAGACAGATGTGACGTCTACAGGTCAGTACACCACTGGACAGAGACAGATGTGACGTCTACAGGTCAGTACACCACTGGACAGAGACAGATGTGACGTCTACAGGTCAGTACACCACTGGACAGAGACAGATGTGACATCTACAGGTCAGTACACCACTGGACAGAGACAGATGTGACGTCTACAGGTCAGTACACCACTGGACAGAGACAGATGTGACGTCTACAGGTCAGTACACCACTGGACAGAGACAGATGTGACGTCTACAGGTCAGTACACCACTGTACAGAGACAGATGTGACGTCTACAGGTCAGTACACCACTGTACAGAGACAGATGTGACGTCTACAGGTCAGTACACCACTGTACAGAGACAGATGTGATGTCTACAGGTCAGTACACCACTGTACAGAGACAGATGTGATGTCTACAGGTCAGTACACCACTGTACAGAGACAGATGTGATGTCTACAGGTCAGTACACCACTGTACAGAGACAGATGTGATGTCTACAGGTCAGTACACCACTGTACAGAGAGACAGATGTGATGTCTACAGGTCAGTACACCACTGGACAGAGACAGATGTGATGTCTACAGGTCAGTACACCACTGGACAGAGACAGATGTGATGTCTACAGGTCAGTACACCACTGGACAGAGAGACAGATGTGATGTCTACAGGTCAGTACACCACTGGACAGAGAGACAGATGTGATGTCTACAGGTCAGTACACCACTGGACAGAGAGACAGATGTGATGTCTACAGGTCAGTACACCACTGGACAGAGACAGATGTGATGTCTACAGGTCAGTACACCACTGGACAGAGACAGATGTGATGTCTACAGGTCAGTACACCACTGTACAGAGAGACAGATGTGATGTCTACAGGTCAGTACACCACTGTACAGAGAGACAGATGTGATGTCTACAGGTCAGTACACCACTGGACAGAGACAGATGTGGTGTCTACAGGTCAGTACACCACTGTACAGAGACAGATGTGATGTCTACAGGTCAGTACACCACTGGACAGAGACAGATGTGGTGTCTACAGGTCAGTACACCACTGTACAAAGACAGATGTGACGTCTACAGGTCAGTACACCACTGTACAGAGACAGATGTGACGTCTACAGGTCAGTACACCACTGTACAGAGACAGATGTGATGTCTACAGGTCAGTACACCACTGGACAGAGAGACAGATGTGATGTCTACAGGTCAGTACACCACTGGACAGAGACAGATGTGGCGTCTACAGGTCAGTACACCACTGTACAGAGACAGATGTGATGTCTACAGGTCAGTAAACCACTGGACAGAGACAGATGTGGTGTCTACAGGTCAGTACACCACTGGACAGAGACAGATGTGATGTCTACAGGTCAGTACACCACTGGACAGAGACAGATGTGATGTCTACAGGTCAGTACACCACTGGACAGAGACAGATGTGATGTCTACAGGTCAGTACACCACTGGACAGAGACAGATGTGATGTCTACAGGTCAGTACACCACTGGACAGAGACAGATGTGATGTCTACAGGTCAGTACACCACTGGACAGAGAGACAGATGTGATGTCTACAGGTCAGTACACCACTGGACAGAGAGACAGATGTGATGTCTACAGGTCAGTACACAACTGGACAGAGACAGATGTGATGTCTACAGGTCAGTACACCACTGGACAGAGACAGATGTGATGTCTACAGGTCAGTACACCACTGGACAGAGACAGATGTGATGTCTACAGGTCAGTACACCACTGGACAGAGACAGATGTGATGTCTACAGGTCAGTACACCACTGGACAGAGACAGATGTGATGTCTACAGGTCAGTACACCACTGTACAGAGACAGATGTGATGTCTACAGGTCAGTACACCACTGTACAGAGACAGATGTGATGTCTACAGGTCAGTACACCACTGGACAGAGAGACAGATGTGATGTCTACAGGTCAGTACACCACTGGACAGAGACAGATGTGATGTCTACAGGTCAGTACACCACTGTACAGAGACAGATGTGATGTCTACAGGTCAGTACACCACTGGACAGAGACAGATGTGATGTCTACAGGTCAGTACACCACTGTACAGAGAGACAGATGTGATGTCTACAGGTCAGTACACCACTGTACAGAGAGACAGATGTGATGTCTACAGGTCAGTACACCACTGTACAGAGAGACAGATGTGATGTCTACAGGTCAGTACACCACTGTACAGAGAGACAGATGTGATGTCTACAGGTCAGTACACCACTGGACAGAGACAGATGTGATGTCTACAGGTCAGTACACCACTGTACAGAGACAGATGTGATGTCTACAGGTCAGTACACCACTGGACAGAGACAGATGTGATGTCTACAGGTCAGTACACCACTGGACAGAGAGACAGATGTGATGTCTACAGGTTAGTACACCACTGGACAGAGAGACAGATGTGATGTCTACAGGTCAGTACACCACTGGACAGAGAGACAGATGTGATGTCTACAGGTCAGTACACCACTGGACAGAGAGACAGATGTGATGTCTACAGGTCAGTACACCACTGGACAGAGACAGATGTGATGTCTACAGGTCAGTACACCACTGTACAGAGACAGATGTGATGTCTACAGGTCAGTACACCACTGTACAGAGACAGATGTGATGTCTACAGGTCAGTACACCACTGGACAGAGAAACAGATGTGATGTCTACAGGTCAGTACACCACTGGACAGAGACAGATGTGGTGTCTACAGGTCAGTACACCACTGTACAGAGAGACACATGTGATGTCTACAGGTCAGTACACCACTGGACAGAGACAGATGTGATGTCTACAGGTCAGTACACCACTGGACAGAGAGACAGATGTGATGTCTACAGGTCAGTACACCACTGGACAGAGACAGATGTGATGTCTACAGGTCAGTACACCACTGGACAGAGACAGATGTGATGTCTACAGGTCAGTACACCACTGTACAGAGACAGATGTGATGTCTACAGGTCAGTACACCACTGTACAGAGAGACAGATGTGATGTCTACAGGTCAGTACATCACTGTACAGAGACAGATGTGATGTCTACAGGTCAGTACACCACTGGACAGAGACAGATGTGATGTCTACAGGTCAGTACACCACTGTACAGAGACAGATGTGATGTCTACAGGTCAGTACACCACTGGACAGAGACAGATGTGATGTCTACAGGTCAGTACACCACTGGACAGAGACAGATGTGATATCTACAGGTCAGTACACCACTGGACAGAGACAGATGTGATGTCTACAGGTCAGTACACCACTGTACAGAGACAGATGTGATGTCTACAGGTCAGTACACCACTGTACAGAGATGGTATGCATGTCAATTAGCAGATACAGCTGCAAAACACACACACACACACACAAACACACACACACACACACAGAGAGAGAGAGAGAGAGACCGACACACACACAGAGAGACAGACACACAGAGAGACACACACACAGAGACAGACAGACAGACACAGAAACACACACACACACATGTACGTACAGCCCCTGGGCGCTTGCTTATTAACATGCAGTGTTAATTAGGCCTAACTTGTTTTCCACCAACAGAACACACGTCTGCATAACATACTCCATCCACAGACGTTTACCCAGCAGCCATCTACTCCCCTCCCCAAAAACACCTGGCTTCCAAATTAGACAGCAATGAAAAACACTGAGAAGATTTGCGAGAAACACTTGAGAGGGGAAAGAAGCCCAAGCAAGTAACTGGCACTGGCATGATATTACTGGCATACAGCTGTTTTAAAAGTTAAAATAAACATGGGGTCTTCAAACACCAGAAAATATGATATTAATCACAACCAAATGAACAGATGAGAAAAACAGTGTGCCAGATTTCAGTACAGCAAAGCACCTTGGGGCAGCGATAGACCTACATCTCTCTGTAGTGATACAGTATATTCCTGGTCCTTGATAGACCTACATCTCTCTGTAGTGATACAGTATATTCCTGGTCCTTGATAGACCTACATCTCTCTGTAGTGATACAATATATTCCTGGTCCTTGGAAAGAAAATACCTCCCCAGTGTGACAGGAAGACAGCTGTGGTATTAACCCATACACTTCTGACCTATAAAGACCTTCCACACAAACACATCCCATTTGTACCAATAAATCTCCCTCATTCTACCAACTGATCATTTCACTGTAAGGAGGTACATAGGAGCCTGCTGTGCCAGGCAGCTGGCAGGCAGCAGTCAGTTCTGCAGCAGCCAGGTGAAGCCAAAGCAAGAGGGGGAAATCAAAGATCCAGGGCCATTCAGATGAGTTAAATACATCTATTTATTAGAGCATGTAGGGATCAACCAGGTTTCTACTAGTCCTATATCACTAGCTGGGCCCTAGTAGAGAGAGAGAGAGTAGAGAGAGAGAGTAGAGAGAGAGTAGAGAGAGAGAATAGAAAAGAGAGAATAGAGAGAGAAGAGATAGAGTATAGAGAATAGAGAGAGTATAGAGAGAGAAGAGAGAATAGAGAGAGTAGAGAGAGAGAGTAGAGAGAGAGGGGGAGAGAGACAGTATAGAGAGAGGAGTAGAGAGAGTAGAGAGAGAGAGAATAGAGAGAGTAGAGAGATAGTAGAGAGAGAGAGGGAGAGAATAGAGAGAGCAGAGAGAGAGTAGAGAGTAGAGAGAGAATAGAGAGAGAGTAGAGAGAGTAGAGAGAGAATAGAGAGAGTAGAGAGAGTAGAGAGAGAATAGAAAGAGTAGAGAAAGAGTAGAGAGAGTAGAATAGAGTAGAGAGAGAATAGAGAGAGAATAGAAAAGAGAGAAGAGAATAGAAAGTTGAGAACTGTGACTTTCACTATGAATGACATTTAGTCGTGGGCAGGACGTTAGGTGCTGACAGCCGACACGCATCACTCTATAATTGGAATCCCAGGAGGAACGGGGGCGAAAGGGGAGCTGGAACCAGTGACAGGGATTGATAGGTGTGGCAGCCTGACATTTGGGCTTCCCACTTCCTATTATAGTCCTGGGGGGTCAGTGGGAATATAATTTCAGCAGTGTTCATTCATTTGTTCTGCTGCTGATGAGAAAATCTGCCCACTCAGCTCCACACAATCAGGCCCCAGTGGTACACACCACAGGTCATTTTGTCCAACCTATGTTTTTGATTTACGATGCATATCACAAGCTACATCATTAAATAAATAATTCACATGAAACAGTAGTGGATATTAACATGTCATCCATTGGTTAAATACATGATCAAATAAAGACCTCAATACCAACAGACCTTGTACCAGTTGTACTAAACTTCTAACCACTTTCTCCACATTTCCAGTCAAGCTATAAAAAGACATGTTGACAACTTTTCTTCAGAGCATATTTCACCCTGCAACGCTGTCACCGTGCGGCGCCTGGCTTGGCCTACAAGTGTCTCTCCATGTCTTCTCCGACCATTGAAAACACTTCACACAAAGCAACAAACTTGACATTTCCACAACAGGGACGCGGGCGCTAGGCTGGTTTATCAGAAGGCATGATGATGAGGAGCGTGTGGTGGGCCGTGCGCTCTGCGCGCCACAGTGGAGCTAATTAGAGAAGTGTTTGGGTGAGTGCCGCCATGCTGCAGACGGTTCTCACGTTAGGAGATAGAGTGGGGGGTTAGTGCTGACAGGGACCGCCCTGGGAACACTTGTTAGAGTCTGGGAAGAAATAGAAGCCAACAGCATCACATGGCTGGCAAGGAGAGGGAGAGAGAGAGACGAGAGGGAAAGAGGGAGAGACAAAGAGGGAGAGAGAGAGGGATGGGAGAGAGGGAGAGAGAGAGAGGGAGAGAGATGGGAGAGAGAGGGATGAGAGGGAGGGATGAGAGGGAGAGAGAGAGACGTGGACGTCCACAGACAGGGCTGGCTAGCAGAGTCTAGCCTGTTTAAACTGCAACTAGGCCAATTCATTTCCATTTCTAAATATGATGTAGGGTTCACATGCCTATCAAGATACACTTATTTTTTTACAAAAGTTAGTCCTGAAACTTTCACAACTACATTTGTTATGAAACTTTGCATTTAAATATGTCATTTGATTTCTTCACAATTTAGTATTTTAGCAAGGGGCTAATCAATAACTCTGCACAAATTATGTAAAGTAAGAACAAGTGACTGACTACAGAATTTCTGTCCAACATACAACCTGGTATAACCTACTATCAGCTAGATCCAAATGGACACAGAGCTGTCCTACTTCCTCTTCATAATTATAGCAGCTCGCGAATGACAGACAACATTCAACCCTTATCAAAAAAACCATCTCTTCTTCCTCATGAGTTTGATTCAGGATTCCAGCCCTTTTCCCCAATCAAAGGACTTCTAGCTCAAATCCTGAGGCCGAAAAAAAGTTATCCCGACATAAATCGGTTTAGAATGATCGTTTGCTTGAGCAACCAGTGGAATTTATTAGAGAAAACCATTTCTCCGGTTGCTGAACCATTTGATAGACCTCATTTAACTGTTTTTATACAACGTTGCTCTTTGATATTGGTTCTAGGCTGAGGACTTAAGGCATCTATTAAATTCCAGTCCTCTACAAAGCCAAAATAGTGGTGTTGGACACATTTCATTATGTGTGTGTGTGTGTAGCAAATCAAATGTTATTTGTCACACGCGCCGAATAAAACAGATGAAATGCTTACTTACAATCAACTAACCAACAATGCAGTTAAGAAAAAACATTAAAATACATAAAAATATAAATAAAAACACAAGAAAAATAAATAAATAAAAATATTTTTTAAATGCAATAATTTAATTATATAATAAATTAAATTACAAATAATAAAATTAAAAAAGTAACAATTAATTAAAGAGCAGCAGAAAAATAACAATAGCAAGACTATATACAGGGGGTACCAGTACTGAGTCAATGTGCGGGAGCACCGGATAGTCAAGGTAATTGAGGTAATTGTACATGTAGGTAGATTTATTAAAGTGACTATGCATTGATAATAAACAGAGAGTAACAGCAGCGTAAAAGTGTGTGTTTGTGTGTGGGGGGGCTGGAGTCTTATGGCTTGGGGGTAGAAGCTGTTTAGAATCCTCTTGGACCTAGACTTGGCACTCCGGTACCGCTTGCCGTGCGGTAGCAGAGAGAACAGTCTATGACTAGGGTGGCTGGAGTCTTTGACAATTTTTAGGGCCTACCTCTGACACCGCCTGGTATAGCGGTGCTGGATAGCAGGAAGCTGGGCCCCAGTGATGTACTGGGCCGTACACACTACCCTCTGTTGTGCCTTGCGGTCGGAGGCCGTGCAGTTGCCATACCAGGCAGTGATGAAACCAGTCAGGATGCTCTCGATGGTGCAGCTGTAGAACCTTTTGAGGATCTGAGGACCCATGCCAAATCTTTTCAGTCTCCTGAGGGGGAATATGTTTTGTCGTGCCCTCTTAACAACTGTCATGGTGTGTTTGGACCATGTTAGTTTATTGGTGATGTGGACACCAAGGAACTTGAAGCTCTCCATCTGCTCCACTACAGACCCGTCAATGAGAATGGGGGCGTGCTCGGTGCTCCTTTTCCTGTAGTCCACAATCATCTCCTTTGTCTTGATCATGTTGAGGGAGAGGTTGTTGTCCTGGAACCACACGGCCAGGTCTCAGACCTCCTTCCTATAGGCGGTCTCATCATGGTCAGTGATCAAACTTCATGGTTTGCCAACCCACACCAATTTGCATACCGCCCCAACAGATCCACAGATGATACAATCTCTGTTGTACTCCATACTGCCTTTTCACACCTGGACAAAAGGAACACCTATGTACGTACTGTGGGGACGATGTCATCAATGTACTTATTGATGAAGCCAATGACTGATGTGGTGTACTCCTCAATGCCATCGGAGGAATCCCAGAACATATTCCAGTCTGTGCTAGTAAAACAGTCCTGTAGTTTAGCATCTGCTTCATCTGACCACTTTCTTATTGACCGAGTCACTGGTGCTTCCTGATTTAGTTTTTATTTGTAAGCAGGAATCAGGAGGATAGAATTATGGTCAGATTTGCCAAATGGAGGGCGAGGGAGAGCTTTGTACACGTCTCTGTGTGTGGAGTAAAGGTGGTCTAGAGTTTTTTTTCCCCTCTTGTTGCACATTTAACATGCTGGTGGAAATGAGGTAAAACGGATTTGAGTTTTCCTGCATTAAAGTCCCCGGCCACTAGGAGCGCCGCCTCTGGGTGAGCCTTTTCCTGTTTACTTATGGCCATATACAGCGCATTGAGTGCGGTCTTAGTGCCAGCCTCGATTTGTGGTGGTATGTAGACAGCTATGAAAAATCTCTTTGTAAATAGTGTGGTCTACAGTTTATCTTGAGATACTTTACCTCGGCGAGCAAAACCTTGAGGCTTCCTTAGATTTTGCGCACCAGCTGTTGTTTACAAATATACATAGCCCGCCACCCCTTGTCTTACCAGAAGCCGCTGTTCTATCCTGCCGAAAAAGCTTAAAACCCGCCAGCTGTATGTTATTCATGTCGTTGTTCAGCCACAACTCGATGAAACATAAGATATTACAGTTTTTAATGTCCCGTTGGTAGGATATACGTGATCGTAGTTCGTCTATTTTATTATCGCTTGATTGTACGTTGGCTAATAGGACCAATGGTAAAGGTAGATTACCCCCTCGGCGTCTGATCCTAAAAAGGCACCCGGATCTTCGTCCACGATACCGCAGTCTCTTACTCCTGCGAATGACGGAAAATCCTTCCCGTCCGACTCGTTGAACAAAAGGTATTCTTTCAGTATGCGGTGAGTAATCACTGTCATGACATCTAGAAGCTCTTTTCGGTCATAAGACACAGTGGCAGAAACATTATGTACAAAATACATACAATAACGTGAAAAAACATACACAATAGCACAATTGGTTACAGGATCGTAAAACAGCAGCCATCTCCTTCGTGTAGATGTGTGTGCTAGCGTGTGTGTGTGTGTGTGTGTGTGTGTGTGTGTGTGTGTGTGTGTGTGTGTGTGTGTGTGTGTGCGTGCGTGCGTGCGTGCGTGCTAGACCTGTCCATACCTAGAGTTGCAGCAGAGTAGCAGCATGTCCCTGTTGCTGCAGAGGACCTGAAGGAGAACCAGGAAGGCCTTGGCTCTGATGACAGAGGACGGGCTCTCCAGGGAACGCATTATCTTCACCACAAAGTCCTGTAATGACAGACAGACACTCCATTAAAGGGAGAGTTCACTGTTTTGGCGTTATGATACAATTCATTTGATTATCATTGCTACCTACAACAACAAAAAATGCTAGCCAGATTCTGGAATTTCCATTAAAAAAAGCCACATTTAAAAATGGTTTGGATGAAACAACACACAAGGGTAAGTCAGAACTATCCCTTTAAGACATGCTCAACTGTAATGTAGTCAAGTGGGGTTAGCTAAGCCTTAGCTGACCAGCAGAGCCAGCTATAGTGTTGACCTGACACTGAGCTACACTGAGTCTTAGCTAACCAGTAGAGCCAGCTATAGTGTTGACCTGATACTGAGCTACACTGAGCCTTAGCTGACCAGCAGAGCCAGCTATAGTGTTGACCTGACACTGAGCTACACTGAGTCTTAGCTGACCAGCAGAGACAGCTATAGTGTTGACCTGATACTGAGCTACACTGAGTCTTAGCTCACCAGTAGAGACAGCTATAGTGTTGACCTGACACTGAGCTACACTGAGTCTTAGCTGACCAGTAGAGCCAGCTATAGTGTTGACCTGACACTGAGCTACACTGAGTCTTAGCTGACCAGTAGAGACAGCTATAGTGTTGACCTGATACTGAGCTACACTGAGTCTTAGCTGACCAGTAGAGCCAGCTATAGTGTTGACCTGATACTGAGCTACACTGAGTCTTAGCTGACCAGTAGAGCCAGCTATAGTGTTGACCTGACACTGAGCTACACTGAGTCTTAGCTGACCAGTAGAGCCAGCTATATTGTTGACCTGACACTGAGCTACACTGAGTCTTAGCTGACCAGTAGAGCCAGCTATAGTGTTGACCTGACACTGAGCTACACTGAGTCTTAGCTGACCAGTAGAGCCAGCTATATTGTTGACCTGACACTGAGCTACACTGAGTCTTAGCTGACCAGTAGAGCCAGCTATAGTGTTGACCTGACACTGAGCTACACTGAGTCTTAGCTGACCAGTAGAGACAGCTATAGTGTTGACCTGACACTGAGCTACACTGAGTCTTAGCTGACCAGTAGAGACAGCTATAGCGTTGACCTGACACTGAGCTACACTGAGTCTTAGCTGACCAGTAGAGCCAGCTATAGTGTTGACCTGACACTGAGCTACACTGAGTCTTAGCTGACCAGTAGAGACAGCTATAGTGTTGACCTGACACTGAGCTACACTGAGTCTTAGCTGACCAGTAGAGACAGCTATAGTGTTGACCTGATACTGAGCTACACTGAGTCTTAGCTGACCAGTAGAGACAGCTATAGTGTTGACCTGATACTGAGCTACACTGAGTCTTAGCTGACCAGCAGAGCCAGCTATAGTGTTGACCTGACACTGAGCTACACTGAGTCTTAGCTGACCAGTAGAGACAGCTATAGTGTTGACCTGACACTGAGCTACACTGAGTCTTAGCTGACCAGTAGAGCCAGCTATAGTGTTGACCTGACACTGAGCTACACTGAGTCTTAGCTGACCAGTAGAGCCAGCTATAGTGTTGACCTGACACTGAGCTACACTGAGTCTTAGCTGACCAGTAGAGACAGCTATAGTGTTGACCTGATACTGAGCTACACTGAGTCTTAGCTGACCAGTAGAGACAGCTATAGTGTTGACCTGACACTGAGCTACACTGAGTCTTAGCTGACCAGTAGAGCCAGCTATAGTGTTGACCTGACACTGAGCTACACTGAGTCTTAGCTGACCAGTAGAGACAGCTATAGTGTTGACCTGACACTGAGCTACACTGAGTCTTAGCTGACCAGTAGAGACAGCTATAGTGTTGACCTGACACTGAGCTACACTGAGTCTTAGCTGACCAGTAGAGCCAGCTATAGTGTTGACCTGACACTGAGCTACACTGAGTCTTAGCTCACCAGTAGAGACAGCTATAGTGTTGACCTGATACTGAGCTACACTGAGTCTTAGCTGACCAGTAGAGACAGCTATAGTGTTGACCTGATACTGAGCTACACTGAGTCTTAGCTGACCAGTAGAGACAGCTATAGTGTTGACCTGACACTGAGCTACACTGAGTCTTAGCTGACCAGTAGAGCCAGCTATAGTGTTGACCTGACACTGAGCTACACTGAGTCTTAGCTGACCAGTAGAGCCAGCTATAGTGTTGACCTGACACTGAGCTACACTGAGTCTTAGCTGACCAGTAGAGACAGCTATAGTGTTGACCTGACACTGAGCTACACTGAGTCTTAGCTGACCAGTAGAGCCAGCTATAGTGTTGACCTGACACTGAGCTACACTGAGTCTTAGCTGACCAGTAGAGACAGCTATAGTGTTGACCTGACACTGAGCTACACTGAGTCTTAGCTGACCAGTAGAGCCAGCTATAGTGTTGACCTGACACTGAGCTACACTGAGTCTTAGCTGACCAGTAGAGCCAGCTATAGTGTTGACCTGACACTGAGCTACACTGAGTCTTAGCTGACCAGTAGAGACAGCTATAGTGTTGACCTGACACTGAGCTACACTGAGTCTTAGCTGACCAGTAGAGCCAGCTATAGTGTTGACCTGACACTGAGCTACACTGAGTCTTAGCTGACCAGTAGAGACAGCTATAGTGTTGACCTGACACTGAGCTACACTGAGTCTTAGCTGACCAGTAGAGACAGCTATAGTGTTGACCTGACACTGAGCTACACTGAGTCTTAGCTGACCAGTAGAGACAGCTATAGTGTTGACCTGACACTGAGCTACACTAACTTGGAGGGCTCCCTGTGGGCTGCTACAGGTGTTATCACTTACACTGTCTGGAAGGTGCTGGGAGGGTGGAAACGACAGCCTCTCCAAAACAATACACTTATCATAAAACCATAGGTTAATAGGACTAATTGGCTCAACGCTATTTACTGGGCAGCAAATTAGTCAGAATTGATTAACTTTCACAATCAGGAGGAAAATGGAAAAGGACAGCAGAAGTAAGACAGACATGAACACTCCTAAATACTGTGATTAAATACTGGCTGTTGTTGTGTGTGAGCAGTTGAGTTAATTCATTTCAAAAGCCTCTGGTCTACCCTGCTGCATAAACTGTAATTACATCAACAGTATTCCAAGCTGCACTAGAAGATTGTTGCAGCTCCTTACCCAATTAGTGGAGTTGCTTAGAGATTCATTGAAATAAAAAATGTATGCAAAGACAATGCATGAATAAACAAGGCTTTCCGGACTTCTATTTGTCAAGGGAATTAATGAGGAAAACGTATAGCATTTTATAATTGGTGCAAAGGTGACGCAGTAAGTTGTATGCACTCAAAGACTTGTTTTCCCAAGTTACATTGGAAATGTACATGTAGATGAATTCAGGTCAAACTAAATCACCAGTGGTAATCTCACAGAACCTTGAAGGCAGCGATGTACAGTACCTTCTTAAATCACTTTCACCGGCTCATTCTCCAATTGATTACCACTTCAGATAATGCAGGATGTGTAGCATTATTAAAGTAGCATGTTTCATTTCAGCCAAATTGGTTCTCCTTCCGTTCATTTGTGTCTATAGGAACTTTACAGGGAGGGAGGGCCTTGTTTGTGCATTAACACACCTGCTGCTATTACGAAACAGTACTGCCCCTCTTAGTGGAGAATCCTGAAAGCAAGATGAATATTTAAAGATAATCATCAGTAGGAATAAGGCATGTTTGTTCAAGTCTCAGTGACTGGGAGTCAAGTCAACCTCAGGAAATAAGAGAATTCCTCTCTTTGAAGAAAATGGTTCTCTCCCATCCCAGTTGGTGAGGCCCTGAGACAGACTAGACATCACATGCAGACAAATCTTTCTCTTTCTTATCTGCATCTTATCTGGCTTTGGCTGCATGTGTTCCGTTGGGAGAGATTTATATTCCATTATTTGTTCATACTTACAACTAACCCTAACTGGGCCAGAGGATTAAAGATAGAGGGAGATGGAGAGGAGAGAGGAGAAGAAGAGGAGAGGAGATGGGATTAATCTCCTGTGTTGGCTGGAACTAGCAGCACAAGTCGATAATGGCCAATTATCTGTAAGAGGTTAGGGAGAGGGCGGCGGTGCCGGGCCAGATGAGATGTTTAGTACTGAAGAAGATGGCACAGGGCTGAAACACGTCCACACAGAGACAACACCAAACCCATACAGCTATGGCACGGGCCACACTCCTAGCCTCACAGTGACAGTTGAATGAAGGAGGAGCTAGAGTTGTGCTTTCATTTTCTGCGTCCCAAATGGCACCCTATTCCCTATAGTGCACTACCTTTGCCCAGGGCCCATAGGGTCAAAAGTAGTGCACTATTTTATTTTTAACCTTTATTTAACTAGACAAGTCAGTTAAGAACAAATTCTTATTTACAATGACTCCCTACCCCGGCCAAACCCGTACGACGCTGGGCCAATTGTGCATTGTCCTATGTGACTCCCAATCACGGCCGGTTGTGATACAGTTGGATTCGAACCAGGGTCTGTAGTGACGCGTCTAGCACTGAGATGCAGTGCCTTAGATCACTGCGCCACTCAGGAGCCATGTAGGGAATAGGGTAGCATTTAGGACTGTTGGTGTTTAACAAGGTGTTACACTACAGTATCCTACATACCCGCTCCTGGACTAGTCTGTGTAGCTGGGCGTGGGCCCCTGACGCCAGCATGGCAGAGAACATGGTGAGTATGTGCTGCTGGACACGGCTGATCCCCGACACCAGGCTGGCTAAGATGGCTGGTAGCCCCACCTTGTCAATCACACTCTGGAAGGCACTGGCTGAGAGGCGGGTGATTCTGCACAGGGCCTGTATGAAGTTAATAAGACAGGAAGGCCTCAATCATTATCAAGTTCACTTTCAAACACATCTGGCTTCTAAAAGTGGCTGAAGTGCCGGATAGGCAGGGTTTGCACATTTGGGACTACAGCATTGGTTTCTTTGGGCCAGACAAACTCAATCAAGAAAAAGTTTAAACAGGAACCTAGGTCTGGTATCACGATATTAGTCCCAATGCAGGTTATATACATGGATGTAATCCATCCAGTGGTATTTCATCAGTACACACAGTATCTCTAATTCAATCACAAATGAAAGTAAAAAATTGAAGTGAGTGAGTGAGTTCAGGTTTCCCTGGTTAGTGTATTGTGTGTGGTGTTTGTACTCACTGAGATGGCGCTGACGCGTAGTGAGTCGACGCTGGAGTGTGTGAACAGGTACCAGAGCATGGGGCCTATCTCCCCGGTGATGAAGCCCTGGGCGTAGTGAGACGCCGGGGTACACACGTTCTCCACCATCTTACACACCATGTGGTTCACAACCACCTCCTCCTAAAGACACACATACAGACACACACACGGACAGACATACACACACGGATGAACCCAACACACACACACAGTACAATACAATGGAATGCCCAAGATAATTTAGCTAGGCTAAATAAAACACAATTATGAATACTACAAGACCCTGAAGGTCACACCTCAAAGAAAAGCAAACAATTAGCGAGTAACAATTTGATTTACACAAATCATTACAATGGCTGACATGTGAAGTGGTTCATTACCTACACGATGGGCTGTGAACGAGGAATGATTTATTCTGAGAGAAACACCATTTCAGTGAAATAGGGGCACGCTAATGAAATACTGAAAAGATGATCGGAATGGGTTTTTCAATGCATCCATTATATACCACGCATCCATTATATACCGCGCATCCATTATATACCACGCATCCATTATATACCGCGCATCCATTATATACCGCGCATCCATTATATACCGCGCATCCATTATATACCGCGCATCCATTATATACCATCCATTATATACCACGCATCCATTATATACCACGCATCCATTATATACCACGCATCCATTATATACCGCGCATCCATTATATACCGCGCATCCATTATATACCGCGCATCCATTATATACCGCGCATCCATTATATACCGCGCATCCATTATATACCGCGCATCCATTATATACCACGCATCCATTATATACCACGCATCCATTATATACCACGCATCCATTATATACCGATCATCCATTATATACCACGTATCCATTATATACCGAGCATCCATTATATACCGCGCATCCATTATATACCGCGCATCCATTATATACCGCGCATCCATTATATACCGAGCATCCATTATATACCGCGCATCCATTATATACCGCGCATCCATTATATACCGAGCATCCATTATATACCGCGCATCCATTATATACCGCGCATCCATTATATACCGAGCATCCATTATATACCGCGCATCCATTATATACCGCGCATCCATTATATACCATCCATTATATACCGCGCATCCATTATATACCGAGCATCCATTATATACCGAGCATCCATTATATACCGCGCATCCATTATATACCGAGCATCCATTATATACCGCGCATCCATTATATACCGCGCATCCATTATATACCACGTATCCATTATATACCGCGCTGTCACGTTCCTGACCTGTTTTATGTTATTTTTGTATGTGTTTAGTTGGTCAGGGCGTGAGTTGGGGTGGGCATTCTATGTTTTGTGTTTCTATGTTTAGGTCGTTTGTAATTAGCCTTATATGGTTCTCAATCAGGGACAGGTGTTTTACGTTTTCCTCTGATTGAGAACCATATATAGGTTGGCTGTTCACACTGTTTGTTTGTGGGTGATTGTCTTCCGTGTCTGTGTCTGCGCACCACACGGGACTGTTTGGTTTGTTCGTTCGTTCGTTTGATGTAGTCTGTTCCTGTTCGTGTGTTCTTCGTGTAGTTATGTAAGTTCCATGTTCAGGTCTGTCTACGTCGTTTTGTTATTTTGTAAATTCTCAAGTTTGTTTAGTTTTCGCCTTGTTTAAATAAAAGTCATGTCGTATCACAACGCTGCGTTTTGGTCAAATCCCTACTCCTCCTCTTCGGACGAAGAGGAGGAGGAAAACCGTTACAGAATCACCCACCAACCAAAGACCAAGCGGCGTGGGAGAGCGCAACAAAGAAACCAGGACTCGTGGACATGGGAGGAAATATTGGACGGAAAAGGACCCTGGGCTCAGACAGGGGAATATCGCCGCTCTGTTGAAGAGAGGGAGGCAGCTAAAGCCCAGGAGCGGTGGTTTGAGGAGGCAGCAAGGAGACGTGGCTGGAGACCCGAAAAGCCTGTGAGTAAACCCCAAAAATTTCTTGGGGGGGGGGGCTTAAAGGGAGAGTGGCGAAGTCAGGTAGGAGACCTGCGCCCACTCCCTGTACTTACTGTGGAGAGCGAGAGTACGGGCAGACACCGTGTTACGCAGTAGAGCGCATGGTGTCTCCTGTACGTGTGCATAGCCCGGTTTGGTACATTCCAGCTCCACGTATCGGCCAGGCTAGATTGAGCGTTGAGCCGGATGTCATGAAGCCGGCCCAACGCATCTGGCCACCAGTGCGTCTCCTCGGGCCGGCTTACATGGCACCAGCCTTACGCATGGTGTCCCCGGTTCGCCTACATAGCCCGGTGCGGGTTATTCCACCTCCCCGCACTGGTTGGGCGACGGGGAGCATACAACCAGGTAAGGTTGGGCAGGCTCAGTGCTCAAGGGAGCCAGTACGCCTGCACGGTCCGGTATTTCCGGCGCCACCTCCCCGCTCCAGGCCAGTGCCTACACCACGCACCAGACTTCCAGTGCGTCTCCAGAGCCCTGTTCCTCCTCCACGCACTAGCCCTATGGTGCGTGTCTCCAGCCCAGTACCACCAGTCCCGACACCACGCACCAAGCCTCCTGTGCGTCTCCAGAGCCCTGTGCGCACTGTTCCTTCTCCCCGCACTCGCCCTGAGGTGCGTGCCCTCAGCCCGGTACCTCCAGTTCCGGTACCACGCACCAGGCCTATAGTGCGCATCGAGAGTCCAGTGTGCCCTGTTGTTGTTCCCCGCACTAGCCTGAAGGTGCGTGTCCTTAGCCCGGTACCTCCAGTTCCGGCACCACGCACCAGGCTTCCAGGGCGTCTCCAGAGCCCTGTACGCACTGTTCCTTCTCCCCGTACTCGCCCTGATGTGCGTGCCCTCAGCCCGGTACCACCAGTGCCGGTACCACGCACCAGGCCTATAGTACGCCTTGAGAGTCCAGTGTGCCCTGTTGTTGTTCCCCGCACTAGCCTCAAGGTGCGTGTCTTTAGCCCGGTACCTCCAGTTCCGGTACCACGCACCAGGCCTACAGTGCGTCTCAGCCGGCCAGAGTCTGCCGTCTGCCCAGCGGCGCCTGAACTGCCCGTCTGCCCAACGGCGCCTGAACTGTCCGTCTGCCCAACGCCGTCTGAACTGTTCATCTACCAAGCGCCGCATGAGCCGCCCGTCGGTACTGAGCCTTCAAAGCCGCCCGTCTGCCATGAGCCTACAGAGCCGTCCGCCAGACAGGAGCCGCTAGAGCCTTCCGCCCGACAGGAGCCGCTAGAGCCTTCCGCCAGACAGGAGCAGCCAAAGCCTTCCGCCAGACAGGATCAGCCAGAGCCTTCCGCCAGACAGGATCAGCCAGAGCCTTCCGCCAGACAGGATCAGCCAGAGCCTTCCGCCAGACAGGATCAGCCAGAGCCGTCAGCGAGCCATGACCAGCCAGAGCCGTCAGCGAGCCATGACCAGCCAGAGCCGTCAGCGAGCCATGACCAGCCAGAGCCATCAGCGAGCCATGACCAGCCAGAGCCGTCAGCGAGCCATGACCAGCCAGAGCCGTCAGCGAGCCATGACCAGCCAGAGCCGTCATCCAGCCATTGACCAGCCAGAGCCGTCATCCAGCCATGACCAGCCAGAGCCGTCATCCAGCATTAAGCCAGCATCCAGCCAGGATCCGCCAGAGCCAGCCAGCCAGGATCCGCCAGAGCCAGCCAGCCAGGATCCGCCAGAGCCAGCCAGCCAGGATCCGCCAGAGCCAGCCAGCCAGGATCCGCCAGAGCCAGCCAGCCAGGATCCGCCAGTCATTCTGGTGTTGCCCCTCATTCTGGTGTTGCCCCTCATTCTGGTGTTGCCCCTCATTCTGGTGTTGCCCCTCATTCTGGTGTTGCCCCTCATT
>NW_024060375.1:35000-107500 GCF_016432855.1 Salvelinus namaycush | reverse complement strand
TTTCCCCAGCCTGCAACAAGTGCCTGTGTGTAATTATGTCCCTTTTGAAGCAGCAGCGCAGCACCTGGACCAGAAGAACGCTCTATGTAAATTCAGGACCGCCAGCTAAGCCTTTCATTATCCAGCTTGTTTTCATCTCTCTGCTTAGAACTCTATCCTCTACGTTTAAATGGCATGTTTAATGAATAAGAGTGATATTAAAACCAAAAAATATCAAAACGGGTTTTAACTTTGTGAAATGTGTATTTAGAAGATTACAGAAGAATGCAAAGATGGAGCTGGCATGTAATAAGTCAGACAGCAAAACACCTACAAGACAGTGTAGAAAGGATCTCTCAAATTATTACCATTGAGTACTACAATACTTTAAGATACAATCTCCCTGGAAGAATGTCTACGTTCTTTTAAAAGAGACACTTCCCACTCGGCAAACAATGAATCAATGTTGTTTCCACGTCGTTTCAATTAAATTACGTTGAACCAACGTGGAATAGACGTTGAATTGACGTCTGTGCCCAGTGGGTTCTCTAGCTCACAAAAAAATGAAAATATTATTGATCTTTGCAATATGGACCAGGTCAACACGCTAAAGATTGATGCTTCCTTCTGGAGCAAAACATGTATTAATTTGTTTTTGTTAAGCAGCATTAAATGTCCTTCCACACAAACAGAGAATATCTGTCATGATTATTGCAGGACATTGAATTGCATGTCAGAAATCCATATGTAGAAACGTAGCAGTGTGTGATGTAGCTGGTTATTATTACGGGTCATCCAGAGGTGATTCGTCCCAAATGGCACCCTAATCCCTATATAGTGCACTACTTTTAACCGGAGCCAAAAGTAGTGCACTATATAGGGAATAGGGCTATGCTTCAGAGAGAGATTAGGCTGCAGCTGATTAGGAGCAGAGCATTACAGTAGCTCCTGTGTTGGACTGATACATGTTTAATGTGAGTGGAGCGGTGCGGTGGCCAGGACTAGGAGATGGAGAAGGAGGGTTGAAGCCCCTGGCTCCCTCTCCCTGGTACAGATACACCACCGCCACTTCCTCTGTTCCCAAACACACCTTTCATCATTGGCATTGGGAACATCTTCTTCACGCTCATAAATATTTCCTGCAGGCAGCTCAAGTCTGGCCCGTCTCTCTCTCTCTCTGTCCTCTCTCCCTCGCTTTCTTCTGCCCGCCTCTCTCTCTCTCTCTCTCTCTCTCTGTCCTCTCTCAGTCGCTTCTCCTGCCCGTCTCTCTCTCCTCTCAGTCGTTTCTCCTGCCCGTCTCTCTCTCTCTCAGTCGCTTCTCCTGCCCGCCTCTCTCTCTGTCCTCTCTCACTTGATTCACCTGCCCGTCTCTCTCTCTCTCGCCTTCTCCTCCCAGTCTCCCTATCTCTCGCTGCCTTGCCTTCTCCTCCCAGTCTCCCTATCTCTCGCTGCCTTGCCTTCTCCTCCCAGTCTCCCTATCTCTCGCTGCCTTGCCTTCTCATCCCAGTCTCCCTATCTCTCGCTGTCTTGCCTTCTCCTCCCAGTCTCCCTATCTCTCGCTGCCTTGCCTTCTCCTCCCAGTCTCCCTATCTCTCGCTGCCTTGCCTTCTCCTCCCAGTCTCCCTATCTCTCGCTGCCTTGCCTTCTCCTCCCAGTCTCCCTATCTCTCGCTGCCTTGCCTTCTCCTCCCAGTCTCCCTATCTCTCGCTGCCTTGCCTTCTCCTCCCAGTCTCCCTATCTCTCGCTGCCTTGCCTTCTCCTCCCAGTCTCCCTATCTCTCGCTGCCTTGCCTTCTCCTCCCAGTCTCCCTATCTCTCGCTGCCTTGCCTTCTCCTCCCAGTCTCCCTATCTCTCGCTGCCTTGCCTTCTCCTCCCAGTCTCCCTATCTCTCGCTGCCTTGCCTTCTCCTCCCAGTCTCCCTATCTCTCGCTGCCTTGCCTTCTCCTCCCAGTCTCCCTATCTCTCGCTGCCTTGCCTTCTCCTCCCAGTCTCCCTATCTCTCGCTGCCTTGCCTTCTCCTCCCAGTCTCCCTATCTCTCGCTGCCTTGCCTTCTCCTCCCAGTCTCCCTATCTCTCGCTGCCTTGCCTTCTCTTCCCGGTCTCCTTCTCCCTTTCCATCTCTGGCATTCAGGCTCCCCTCTCTCTCACGCCCAGACATTCCCTCCATCTTCCTCTCCCTCCTGAAACATTTGCTGATGCTGCTACACTCGCTGCAATGTTACGGTATGTGGGTTGCTGCCCTTAACAAGAGAACAAGCAACTCTCTTCTTGACATCTTATTCTCACAGTTTGTTTGGGCTTTCAGAATCAGCTGTGGTCATGAAAATCTGACATGCAAACACAGCTAGAATTGCAGTTAAGTGCATTTAAAGTGGTGTAAGCATTTCACATATCAATTCAATTTGAAATGTTTTAACCATGCAGGGAAATACTGCATCAAATTAGTGCTACCAGTGTTGCAAATGAAGTGTGGGAATAGAAGCGCCCATAAATAACATATGAAAACATACAATCACCGGCCAGTTTATTAGGTACACCCATCTAGTACTGGGTCGGACCCCCTTTGCCTCCAGAAGAGCCTGAATTCTTTGGGGCATGAATTCTACAAGTTGGAAACATTCCACAGGGATGTTGGCCCTTGCTGACGTGATGGCATCACGCAGTTGCTGCAGATTGGACAGAGGTACACCACCGCCACCAGCCTGTACCGTTGACACCAGGCAGGATGGGTCCATGGACCCATGCTGCTTACGATAAACCCCGACTCTGCCATCAGCATGACGCAACAGGAATCGGGATTTGTCAGAGCAGGCAATGTTTTTCCACTCCACAATTGTCCAGTGCTGGTGATCGTGTGCCCACTGGAGCCGTTTCTTCTTGTTTTTAGCTGATAGGAGTGGAACCCGGTGTGGTCGTAATAGCCCATCCGTGACAAGAATCGACGAGTTGCATGTTCCGAGATGCCGTTCTGCACACCACTGTTGTACTGAGCCATTATTTGTCTGTTTGTAGCCCGCCTGTTACTGTAGCTTGCATGATTCTTGCCATTCTCATTCGACTTCTCTCATCAACAAACTGTTGTCGCCCACAGGACAGCCGCTGACTGGATGTTTTTTGTTGATCGCACCAATCTCGGGAAACCCTAGACAGTGTCATGCGTGAAAAGCCCAGGAGTGTGTCCATTTCTGGGATACCAGATCTGGCGTGCCAGGCACCGACGATCATACCACACTCAGTCGCTTAGGTCACTCGTTTTGCCCATTCTAATGTTCAATCAAACAGTACCTGAATGCCTTCAGGCCTGTCTGCCTGCGTTATATAGCAAGTCACGGCCACGTGACTCACTGTCTGTAGGAGTGATCCATTTTGGTGAACGGGGTGGTGTGTCTAATAGACTGTATATAGGCTATGCTATCTAGTCTAATTGCCATATGTTCTTGTTTACAAAGAAATGAAGCCGCTGAATCATGCATGCTTGCCACAGCCAGGATCCATCCAATCAAAACTTATCTAGAATTCCCACCCTACTCTAAAAGTTTGACTTGAATCTGTGTTTAGCTGGGGAGGTTCTCCCTAGAGAAGTAGGCAAGTGTCAGTCAGCACTCATCATCTCTCAATAGAAATAAATAAGAAAAGCACCCTGTAGGCAGCGTCTTAATGACCGACGTGGTGTGAGTGTGTGTGTGAGTGTGTGAGTGCTGTGCTTCCCTTCCTCAGTCATATCCCCCTCCCGGCCCTCTGAGAGAGGAGCACCCACACAGTTATTATTAGTCAAGGTGGCTGGTGGAGAGAGACAGACTGACTGACTGACTCTCAACACCACTTAACTTTCCTGATAGCATTATTCTCATTACAGCTCAGAGTCTGTATTGAACAAATCCTTTAATTAATCAACAAAAGTCCCCTGTGCCTGCAGTTCCTACAGGACTCATACATATCTCTCTCCAGAACTATCCCATACAGACACTCATACAGAACTCTCTCTAGAACTATCCCATACAGACAGAACTCTCTCCAGAACTATCCCATACAGACACTCATACAGAACTCTCTCTAGAACTATCCCATACAGACAGAACTCTCTCCAAAACTATCCCAGACAGTCACTCAGACAGAACTCTCTCTAGAACTATCCCATTGAGAACTCTCTCCAGAACTATGTCATACAGACTTCTCTCCAGAACTATCCCAGACAGTCACTCAGACCGACCTCTCTCTGGAACTATCCCAGACAGTCACTCAGACCGACCTCTCTCTGGAACTATCCCAGACAGTCACTCAGACCGACCTCTCTCTAGAACTATCCCAGACAGTCACTCATACAGAACTCTCTCCAGAACGATCCCAGACAGTCACTCAGACAGAACTCTCTCCAGAATGATCCTAGACAGTCACTCAGACAGAACTCTCTCCAGAATGATCCTAGACAGTCACTCAGACAGAACTCTCTCTAGAACGATCCCAGACAGTCAACGTTGTCAACATTGTAAGAAGCATGTACATTAACTTTCCCTCTGATGCTGTGAGGTCCCTTGGTGTGATACAGTCCTCAAAACTACTGACCAACAATTCAACAGATATAACATTCTAGAGGTATATAAAAACATCTAGCATCATTTCTAGGAAATATGTTAACAACAGAAAAGATGGACAGGATCCATTACACCTTTATTATTCATATGTTTTAAATAGAAGACTGGAGATTATGGATCAGAATTCACAAATTTGGTGTAAACTGTCTGGACAAAACCTCTTTTTAGGCTAATCCTTTCAATGAAATTACAGTAGATGGCATCAGACTTAAATTGACAACTAAATTATATTTTCCCCCACCCAACTCACAAATCTTGTGAATAATCTTGCTCCATATTGGTATATACGCTGGCCAGCCTAAAAGTTCTGCTAATTAGTTTATAATGAACACGTAATACCAACTCTCCCTTCTGGGAGAAGAGACATCGTCTTTTGAAACAAACTCAGTTTTGTAATTAAGAAGAACAGATGCACCAGCTGAGGAACAACAGTCCTCTGGCCAAACTGACTATCTGGCTGACTGACACACTACTGCACTACACACAGCCTACATACAGAGTGTGTATGTGTGTGTACGTGTGTGTATCCACCGGTCGTTAATTGCCGGTGAGGTCATGACAAGGACCCATCCATCCGGGGGTTGTTTTGATGCAGGTACATGACAGGGGCTGACGACTGGGTCTGCTGCATACCCTTGACTTGCAGTTGGCAAACAATGCCTGTAGGGTCTTGCAGGAGGATCATTACCGCGGAACTCCCCCACCCCCCTCCCTCCCTCCTGCTGAGGCAGGTGCAGCAGTCTTACCCCTTCCCGAAGGCACCTCATTAACACCGTGTAGGCGGCAGCAGGAACAACCCACAGCTCTCCTGGGTGCTCTTTCTTCTCCTCCTGCGGGGAGAGAGGGAAGAGAAGGTAAGAAAAGGGGAGGGGCTGTGAGTGGAGACAGAGAGGACCTCTGTAGCGGCTCGTTGGGGGAACAATTAGGGCAAAACAAAGCAGCAGCAGCTAGCGTAATTAGGCTAAATAAATAAGCCCCAGCAAATGATCTAGCTAGCTACCAAATTTGGAACTTGGAAATGCCTTTGGTACCGGTGAGGGAATGTGTGTTATTATGTAGTAAACTGGGGATATGTGAATTAATTGGCTCCAAAACATATTGACAGTAAACAATGAGGAGTGATGTAGTGAACCAAAAGCATATAGAAACCCTGTTTACACACAGAATAATCTTTATGCACCTATTAAACTACATGTGAAGTTGTTTTGAGTTAGCTTGCATTTACACTATTCTCCTCCCGTCATCTCCACTGCTGCTCACATTTTCCCACCTTTTCATCACTACATCCGTGTTAATGAGGCCTTTGATCATACACTGCGCTGCATGCAGATGTAGGATCTTCATTTGATCCCTTCCTGCACGGCAGGAAATGCAGACTTGTAGTATATTTGCGTTTTAAAAAGGTTTCAAAAGTTTGTAATTTCCACTTTGAAATTTCAGACTTGATTTGCCCTAACGAAAAATGCATCAACCCCTACAAAAATGTTGTTGCTAAAGAATTATTTTCCTGCTGTAGCAAACTGTCTCAAATTAAGATCTGACATCTGCAGTATTCAGAAAGCCCATTAACCACATGGCTTGCTTTTACCTAAGCTCTGCTTTTATTCCGTCTATTCATTTTTCTGTGTTTAAAAAAATAATTTGTTATGTAATACATTATACCTACAGTACATGAATCCTCATACAGATTGTTTCCCCATGTTGTCCATGTAGTATTAATAATATGAAAGGGCCTATAAATGTTGCTCGAATCTCAGAATACTCTAAATTATTTAGAGGCATCTCCATTATTCTGTGGAGACGGTGTACAAATTCCTAAGATTCTCAGTTAGCATAAATTAGGAGAAAGAGAATTGTCGTGTGTACCAATATGGTGTGGATCCATAACATGCAATTACTCTTCACGGGTATTTTTATTAAACTAGAACTAACGCTGCCTGAATTCAGCCTTGAAAGCACATTCCCATACAGTAAAATACTTTTGTGGAGAAAAAACAAATAGCCAATAGAGAATAAATGGCACTTTAAAACCCTTTACTTCTATTGGTTATTGAGCTAATAAAGTCAACGGCCATTGTGTTTGTGCTGCACTGAGTGACCCTGACAAACTGGAGAGCTCAGAGAGGAACAGGAACCCCCTGAATATAAAGATACTATCCCACCACCAGGAACCTTCATGTGTGTCTACATGGCTTTCAGATGCAGCGGAGGTCAAGACAGCTTACAGTCAAAACAGCGTGAAAGTTAAACAGCTCTTTTGCATAGCTTTTCAATGGAATAATAAACTAGTGGCAAGCCATTATGAAAAGCAATACTGTGTGTTGTAGAGCGATTTGTCATTGAGTGTTTTCAAACCCTTGCACAAACTGTAGTGAGCATTCATCAAACACAAAAACCAAATACAGACAGACATCTTTAAGTGCTAATATTACCGAGAGTGCTTAAATACAGTAGTTATTTAAGCAGGTATCTTTGTGGTATATTATCAACAGTATCAGAATATCATCATAAAGGCCTAAGCCAACAGATGTATAAGTCACTAGCTGTAAAGCACTTTGTGACAACTGCTAATTTAAAAAGGGCTTTATAAAATACATTTGATTGATTGATTGAATAGAATTTAGTAGGTCTAATTCACTGTAATGGCAATCATTTCACAGAGTCATTTCATTAAGACAGTAGAAGGCATAGGGTTGAAAGGGAACTGCTTTGGAGTATATCATCACCTGTGTGGCGATGAGGTAGAGCAGCTCCCCCAGTGGCGGCAGCAGGCACTGCTTCAGTTTGCTGTTCCTGAAGTTCTCCCTGATCAGCTCCGTGAACATGACAACAGCCTGGAGGCGCAGAGAATGCACTAGCATCAGTCACTCACTCACAGTCGTGACAGTACTTCTGCCCTTCACGACGCTTTATATTGAATAATGTACCCTACCAAGACTGGATACGCAACAATGTCCAGACAGAGTAGAATACTGTGCTCTGCCAGAAGTTATATGTTTTCCCCATTCCATCCTGTTATTCTTCTACTTTAGCACTAAGGTCTATATTGTCAAACTGTGTCCATTAATAAACTATGAGGCCTGTAGACATGACAGATTTAAAGCTCATTACTCCATGAAGCCAACATTATAACACTATAAAGGGTACGGAGCTACATTAGAACACTATAAAGGGTACGGAGCTACATTATAACACTATAAAGGGTACAGAGATACATTATAACACTATAAAGGGTATAGAGCTACATTATAACACTATAAAGGGTACAGAGCTACATTATAACACTATAAAGGGTACAGAGCTACATTATAACACTATAAAGGGTATAGAGCTACATTATAACACTATAAAGGGTACAGAGCTACATTATAACACTATAAAGGGTACAGAGCTACATTATAACACTATAAAGGGTATAGAGCTAGAATGAACTGGATAAAGGACAAAGGTGGGAGGGAGGAGGGAGGCTAATGAGACTCCATATAAAACATGTCATTATGGTGTTATTTATTTATTTTTACCTTTATTTAACCAGGCAAGTCAGTTAAGAACAAATTCTTATTTTCAATGACAGCCTAGGAACAGTGGGTTAACTGCCTTGTTCAGGGGCAGAACGACAGATTTTTACCTTGTCAGCTCGAGGAATCGATCTTGCAACCTTCCGCTTACTAGTCCAACGCTCTAACCACTAGGCTACCTGCCGCCCCAAATTATTGGAAGGATCCACATAATAACCACCTCCCTAAAACATCCCCCCACACACACACACAGACACACACAAAAATTCACATATATGCAAACACACACCCTAACTGGCTAAGTCGTGGAATTAGCATTTTCCTAGTCTCGTCCTCTTTAGAAGTGGGGGGGATGTGACGGACTTACTGCAGCAGCGCTCTCAGCAGGGTGCTATGCAAATAGGCAGCACACTCAGTGCGAGGCGGCCTGGCGCTGGCCGGTAAAGAACGTAAATGGTGACTGCAGGGAACAGATGTTTGGCTCACGTTTGATGCCAGAGAGAAACGCGGCTTTGGCAGGAGAGATGTCCTGCAACTGACTGACCATTCACTGTTCAAGAAAACAAACAGGCTAAGTTGGAGCCGCAACACACGGCTACTTCCTCCAAACGCAGCATTATCGCTCCCGTACAATCCGCAACTACCCCCCCCCCCTCCCCTCCTCCATCCCTCCTACCCATAAGGCAGAGCGTTAAACTACTGAGGCTACAGACAGTGTAAGGCCATGCAACATCCCTGCGAGGCTTGGGGAGTGAGAGAGACAGAGTGAGAGACAGAGTGAGAGACAGAGAGACCAGTTTCTCAAGGCAACCAAGGTTTTGTTACTCATCATCACTATCATCACGTCTCAGCTGTGGTTCAGAACAACACGTGACTGGAGTCTTACTGGAGACAACTCAGCAGGCATGAAGACAAATTATCACACCAAGAGCAATGGGCCAAAGTGACATGAAAATACTACCTTTCTCACGATTGACAAATCACAAAACTACTGCTTTGTTAGTTTAGATTTTAACATTTGATTTAAACATCACATTAATGCAACTGATCAATTGAATCAATATAATGTCCCTGGTATGTGATTTAGCTTAATGAATGTATTGTGACATTTAGTGGTTTGAGCCTGATCATTCACTCATTACAAACAGGGTGGCAGGCAGGCAGGACAGGCAGACAGATGTGTCCTGATGTCTTATTGATGGAAGGAGCAAGCTAATAACAAACAAAAGGTGACCTGCTATGCTGTAGTGTGGTCGATCAATATCCCACGGCTGTCCAGAAGAAGACAGGCGTTTGATGTAGGGCTGACGCCTGCGACACACCTGACCTCAGGCGTTTCATGAGTCTATGGTCCCATAGATCACTAATGGTCTCTGCCTATAGTTATCAGAAGGACATGAGACAGATTGCTTTGGCCAGCGAGCAATAATTGACTCAAGCCATTATGGATGTGTTTTTGATGATGAATACATGTATACCAAATTATTCAAATGTTTTTGGAGTAATGGATAAACAACCTAAATTAAAATTTAACAAACCTAAAATTCCCTAAAATAACAATCTTTACACAATCATAGTTTGGCAAAAGACACAAGAAACCAAACTGAATAGAATCAACAGCAGTGTTCATTGGCCACAGCACTCTGTTCCTTTTCCAGTAGTGAGGATTGAGAACTAGCCTCCAAGCCCCGTCTGAGGAAATGGAACAGGCTAATTCTCCCACAATGAGAGGAGGGAGGCAGGAGGCAGTCTGTTCTGCTCACTCTGCAGGGACGGCCGGCACGACACACTAGGCCAGTTTCTAAGGGACACTGGGTGGAAACAGCAGACAGTGTGTGCAGCACTATTGACGCGCTGCCATGAGAGAGCGAAAATGTCTGAATTGGGGCTTGGTGGTTTGTGGCACAGAAAAGTACTGCCTCTGCCAGGGAAGAGAACACTTAATTAGAATGATGTTGAAGTATCCATAGAGACAGGCAGAGGAAAGAGGATAATACTGAACTAATTCCTCTCTTCCTGTCCTAACTAAGCCAACAGTATGCCTGAAAAATAGCAGCTGCAGTCATTGCCGCTCACTGTTTTAAAGGACTGTGAGAAATGTTTGTAATGATAGTGTAGGGCCAACTTGACGTCTGATTCTGTTATGTAGCCTATAGAGCGTAGAGGCACCAAATTCAACGCTGACAATAAACATTGAACTATTCGGCATTGTAACTTGTGATTCTCACTGTGAGAACTCCTTTCAAAAAACAATCGAGAACTCCTTTCAAAAAACAATCGGCTCAACACGAGCCCGGACCAAGAGAGAGAAAACTCATCTCACAGTGGAAACTTTAACTAGGATCACGGACGAACACTGAGATCCACAGTGTGGCAGACATATGGAGATGGTGGTAACAATAGCCCTGCCCTGACCAGAAATGGCCATGACTGCGGCTGACCATCAGACACAGAACCCCTGTGGAGAGCACAGTGATAAAAGTCTCTGGGATCTGTCACTGGGAATCTGAGCTAGCTGTGCCCAGATGGGTGGTGGGGGGCGGGGCGACAAATCAAATCCTCAGCCATCTTTAGAAAAGAAGACTGTGGAAAATAAAAGTCGCTGCGCCATTCTCTGGTGTGTTGATTAACGACGGCCATTTTGTATATCGCTCGTATACCCCTCCTCTATGAGCTTTAAACCTATAAACCACCACAGGAAATCATGGCAAACCCATGTAAGACGTGGATCAAGGGTGGAGGCGCCAGATTTCACATCAAATAGAATCCTGTTTTTTAAAATGATTAACCGCAATGTCTTTGACGGTTTGTTAACGGCTCCATAAGCATGTTTGGGCAGGTCGATCGGTGGCGCCTGTTTAGAGCTCTACCTACCGCTGGGTTACAGTGGCATCTGGTGATTCACCCAGGTACTTTCTCTCACTACCGCTCCCATTGGATTATCATTATGCTGCATAGAGACTAGACTTCTATGGCTCTGCTGCAATTAGTCACAGATTCCGGGGATTTTAATTCAACAGATTTTACTGTTGTTGTTGATGTTGTAGGGGTCTTTCACATAGTTAGAATTGTGTGTGTGTAAAAGATTGTGAGATGTTTGTATTGAGACTACTACACTGTCTGCTCTGGTTCTAACAGTTGAAGTGATGTTCAACTATTCAGCAGCTCAGGGCTTTGATAGTTATATGTGATACACTGATCGAATCCCAAATGGCAGCCTATTCCCTACATAGTGCACTTTGACCAGAGCCCTATGCATTTGGGACACATCCACCATTGATACACAGAGGACAAGCATAGGTGCTGTGATAACAGGGCGAAGGGGCCCGGTGCAGTGCTGCTGGACTATGCCAGCCTCAGCAGCGTGACAGACAGTACCACTAACCTCAGCAGCGTGACAGACAGTACCACTAACCTCAGCAGCGTGACAGACAGTACCACTAACCTCAGCAGCGTGACAGACAGTACCACTAACCTCAGCAGCGTGACAGACAGTACCACTAACCTCAGCAGCGTGACAGACAGTACCACTAACCTCAGCAGCGTGACAGACAGTACCACTAACCTCAGCAGCGTGACAGACAGTACCACTAACCTCAGCAGTGTGACAGACAGTACCACTAACCTCAGCAGCGTGACAGACAGTACCACTAACCTCAGCAGTGTGACAGACAGTACCACTAACCTCAGCAACGTGACAGACAGTACCACTAACCTCAGCAGTGTGACAGACAGTACCACTAACCTCAGCAGTGTGACAGACAGTACCACTAACCTCAGCAGTGTGACAGACAGTACCACTAACCTCAGCAGTGTGACAGACAGTACCACTAACCTCAGCAGCGTGACAGACAGTACCACTAACCTCAGCAGTGTGACAGACAGTACCACTAACCTCAGCAGTGTGACAGACAGTACCACTAACCTCAGCAGTGTGACAGACAGTACCACTAACCTCAGCAGCGTGACAGACAGTACCACTAACCTCAGCAACGTGACAGACAGTACCACTAACCTCAGTGACGGGGGTCTCCTCTCTGAGCTCAGTGCAGTGGGATGCCAGCAGCCCCAGCACCCGCATCACCTTAAACTTCCTGGAATACACACGCACATGCACACACACACATGACACTGTTTTCACCTGAAATACAAAAACATCCATAGACATAGGCTACTAATGCCATAGTCTTCCTGGAATAGACAGACAGGTCTGGTATAAATACATGGAAAACATCCACAGAAATAACACTGCTATTTTTTACATCATTTTATCACTATTTAGTAATAAGTGTTGCTGTAATTATATTAATTTAACCTGTACAACATCCTTTCTTAATTCCTTTCAACAAAAATATAAATCCTCAAGTCAAAGGTGTTTTTTATGATCCTGATGATGGACATCTCTCTAACACCAGATCATTGTAAAGGCTAACAGTGTTTTACAGAATATCCAGACCAGGCACCAGATCATTGTAAAGGTTAACAGTGATTTACAGAATATCCAGACCAGATCATTGTAAATGTTAACAGTGATTTACAGAATATCCAGACCAGGCACCAGATCATTGTAAAGGCTAACAGTGATTTACAGAATATCCAGACCAGGCACCAGATCATTGTAAAGGTTAACAGTGATTTACAGAATATCCAGACCAGATCATTGTAAATGTTAACAGTGATTTACAGAATATCCAGACCAGGCACCAGATCATTGTAAATGTTAACAGTGATTTACAGAATATCCAGACCAGGCACCAGATCATTGTAAAGGCTAACAGTGATTTACAGAATATCCAGACCAGGCACCAGATCATTGTAAATGTTAACAGTGATTTACAGAATATCCAGACCAGGCACCAGATCATTGTAAAGGCTAACAGTGATTTACAGAATATCCAGACCAGGCACCAGATCATTGTAAATGTTAACAGTGATTTACAGAATATCCAGACCAGGCACCAGATCATTGTAAAGGCTAACAGTGATTTACAGAATATCCAGACCAGGCACCAGATCATTGTAAAGGCTAACAGTGATTTACAGAATATCCAGACCAGGCACCAGATCATTGTAAAGGTTAACAGTGATTTACATAATATCCAGACCAGGCACCAGATCATTGTAAAGTGCAGTAGGCTACAGTACATGCTAGACATGATTTCCATGCACTGGCGCATGGAGAATGCAGAGAATGGTTGTATGTATGTATGGGGTCGGACAGGTGGAAGCTAAAGGAACTCACACGTCCCAGTTAGGTGCTAGACGCAGCTGCTGGGTCAACACAGGGAACTGTCACAAATGGAGAGAACACAACAGCAGTTGGTTAACACTGCAATATATCTACTGTACAGATCATTCTTAGTATATATTTCACTGGATATACGCACAGATTGCATTTGGATTACTGATACAGTGTTATTTGGGTTGTCAACTGGATTAGTTCTGACATTCATGACCTCTTGACTTTTTTATTATTATTATTTGTGTACTTGATTGACATTTTTGCTGCACTGGTAGGAGCTGGTAACACAAGCATGTCGCTGCACCAGCTATAACATCTGTGTAGGTGACCAATACACTTTGATTTGACTTAACTTCCAATGTCTAGGTTGCTTCTCAAATGGCATCCTATGTCCTATATAGTGCACTACTTTTGACCAGGGCCCATACTATATAGGGAATAGGGTGACATTTGTGACGGACAATATGTGACGCACGTATATGTACAGTGCCTTCGGAAAGTATTCAGTCCATTGACTTTTTCCACATTTTGTTACGTTACAGCCTTAATCTAAAATTGATTAAATAAATACAAATCAATACCCCATAATGACAAGGCGAAAACAGGTTTTTAGAAAATGTTTGCACATTTATTAAAAATAAAAAACAAAATACCTTATTTACATAAAAGTATTCAGACCTTTTGCTATGAGAATCTAAATTGAGCCCATCCTTGAGATGTTTCTACAACTTGATTGGAGTCCACCTGTGGTACAATCAATTGATTGGACATGATTTGGAAAGGAACACACCTGTCTAGATAAAGTCCCACAGTTGACAGAGCAAAAACCAAGCCATGAGGTCAAAGGAATAGTCCGTAGAGCTCTGAGACAGGATTGTGTGGAGGCACAGATCTGGGGAAGGATATCGAAACATTTCTGCAACATTGCAGAGGTCCCCAAGAACACAGTGGCCTCCATCATTCTTAAATGGAAGAAGTTTAGAACCACCAAGACTCTTCCTAAAGCTGGCCGCCAGGCCAAACTGAGCAATAGGGGGAGAAGGGCCTTTGTCAGGGAGGTGATCAAGAACCCAATGGTCACTCCGACAGAGCTCCAGAGTTCCTCTGTGGAGATAGGAGAACCTTCCAGAAGGACGGCCTACAACAGCCAAACCCTCCCCTAAGCCAGACAACGCTGGGCCAATTGTGCACCGCCCTATGGGACTCCCGATCACGGCCGGTTGTGATACAGCCCGGGATCGAACCCGGTTCTGTAGTGATGCCTTAAACCGCTGCGCCTCTCGGGATGATAGAAACAAGATTATCTTGGTTTCATCAGACCAGAGAGAACTCTTTGGCCTGAATGCCAAGCGTCACGTCTGGAGGAAACCTGGCACCATCCCTACAGTGAAGCATGGTGGTGGCAGCATGGTGCTGTGGGGATGTTTTTCAGCGGCAGGGACTGGGAGACTAGTCATGATTGAGGCAAAGATGAACGGAGAAAAGTACAGAGAGATCCTTGATGAAAACCTGCTCCAGAGCGCTCAGGACCTCAGACAGCGGCAAAAGTTCACCTTCCAACAGGACAACGACCCTAAGCACACAGCCAAGACAACGCAGGAGTGGCTTCGGGACAAGTCTCTGAATGTCCTTGAGTGGCCCAGCCAGAGCCCAGACTTGAACTCGATCAAACATCTCTGGAGAAACCTGAAAATAGCTGTGCCGCGACACTCCCCATCCAACCTGACAGAGCTTGAGAGGATCTGCAGAGAAGAATGGGAGAAACTCACCAAATACAGGTGTGCCAAGCTTGTAGTGTCATACCCAAGAAGACTCGAGGCTGTAATCGCTGTCAAAGGTGCTTCAACGAAGTACTGAGTAAAAGGTCTGAATACTTATGTAAATGTGATATTTCAGTTCTTTATGTTTAATAAATGAGCACAAATAAAAAAAATCTGTTTTTGCTTTGTCATTATTGTGTGTAGATTGATGAGGAAAAATAAGACTTTAATATATGTTTGAATAAGGCTGTAACGTAACAAAATGTGGAAAAGGTCAAGGGGTCTGAATACTTTCCGAAGGAATTACTTTTCCATTCTTTTTTTCAGTTCAGTCGTCTTTCAGTACAATACTGAATTAGTCAAGTTGCCAATACGTCATTGTCATAAACTCAGTCACGGTTGGCCATAGTGTCCAAATATGTCTAAAGAAATTATATACTAAAGACACCATGAGGTCTAATGACTGTGGTGATGTCATTTTCAGTTCAATCTGAGTGAGTGATGGAATGCCATCTAGTGGCTAATAGCTATAGGAAAAATATATTTACTACGTCTGAATCAATCTCTGGACATTTCATTAATAAACGAATGAAGAGATTTGATCTGAAACATTTGACCAGATTATGTCACAACGTAATACCTCATCACTGTAATGAGGAAGTAACTTTATGATATCTGTGCGTCCAAATGGAACCCTATTCCCTATATAGTGCACTACTTTTGACCAGACCTCTATAGACCCTGGTCAAAAGGAGTGGGAATAGGGAATATAAGGAATAGGGTGTCATTTGGGACATCCTCCTGGTCTTTGTGCTCTCATACATAACTAGGGTCATTGAACATGTTACAGCTGAGCGGATCTCAGTAACAAAAAGTAAAGGAAATAGGAAGTTCATTTTATTATTATCTTGAGGAAAGCGTTAACTTCCTGGTCCCACCTAGCTGACTACTGTTTCAGCTTCCCGCTGATCAACAGAGGCCAACACATACTGTAGCTGTGCTAAGGAGCTCGGGTCACATGGTAAATATAGGAACCCTTTGACGGCTTTGTAGTGCCGCGGCCTTTCACCTTTCTAACACTTGAGAAGCCTCAGCAAAGCCAGAGGTTGTTGTGATTCTAAGAATTCTCTTCTGAGAGCATAGCCTAAGCTCTGAACACTTAAATTAGCCTAGAAGGGCCCATGTCTTGTTAAAAGCAGCAGCCCTGGGAGGAATGGCAGGCATGCTGGGCATGTGGTCAGACCGTCAGGCAGTGACCCTTCCCTTACCAGCTCGGAGTTGATGAGCCTGGTAGCTGTGTCCTTGTGGGCAGCTATGGTACACAGATAGCAGAGGAGGTTGAGTTTGGAGCGGACCGCCGCCGTGGTCTTATCAGCCTGGGCCTCCAGAGAAGAGCACAGCTGCTGCAGAAACACCCTCCAGTCCTCAGAGCTCAGACAGGACAGCTTCTCCACTATAGGGGGGGTCAGAGGAGCTCAATAATCACACAGCCCAAACCGTTTTAGCTGTCTGTCTAACCTGTGTATATTAACACCTGCTAAACACCTGTCAATTGCAGAGTGTGTCCAAGTGTTACTCAGCAGCGGCACAGCAGTCGAGAGCTTTCCTATTTGTTCTTCTTCATTACCTGAGTATGCTCGGACACACAAAGTCTTCAGGTCATATCGCACTGGAGCGGTCTTCAGAATCTGAAAAAAGATAGCATCTTTGTTACAAGAATGCACAAGAGTTGTGGTTTGCCCACCTCTGTTCTTAAGAACAATTCAGAGTCCAAAGCCGAGGACCCGTGATAGATATTTCACAATGGGACGCCGGACTATCTGGTTCCGAGTCCACCGTCCATGGGGGACGCACAGCGTAACCGCGCACCTCCCTAAAATTCCCCATCAGCATGGACACTGAAACTACTGCTTAAATACAGAGCAAGTTTTAATGTCACATGCACAAATACAGTGACATGCCTTTCATGTCAACTCAAAACCCAACAATGCAATAATTAATCATGTATTACTAGAAAGAAAACTTTTTTTTTTTTTTAAACAGGAGAAATAAGAGCACAGTTACATTATGTAGTTTGTGGTACCTTTGGGTTGTCCATAATAGGTGTGACTGCCAGGTCAGAGTCAGTGTACACCAGGTCCTTTATACAGTAACTGATGTCATTCAGACCACTGACCACCACACTGTCCTGGAGATGACAACGACCACAGTGATGTCAGCATTACAAATTAGCACAATTACAGTATGTGATCATATAGAACTTCAAATCTAATCTCATTTTAATCGTCACATGCTTATACATAACAGGTGTAGACTAACAGTGTAATACTTACTTACAGGCCCTTCCCAACCATGAACAAGGAATAAATCCACAATGAGTACCGATAACTTGGCTATATAAATGCTACTAGTACTGAGTCCATGTGCAGGGATACGAGGTAGTTGAGGTAGTTACTGTATGTACATATATGTAGTTATAAAGTAGGCAACAGGCAACAGGATAGATAAGTCAAAAGAGTTACTGCGAAAAGGGTCAATGCAGATAGTTAAATAGTTAACCAATAGCTAACCGGACTAACTATTTAGCAGTCTTATGGCTTGGGGGTAGAAGCTGTTCAGGGTCCTGTTGGTTCCAGACTTGTTGCATCCGAACCGCTTGCCGTGCGGTAGCAGAGAGAACAGTCTATGACTTGTGTGGCCGGAGTCTTTGACAATTTTTAGGGCCTTCCTCTGACACTGCCTGGTATAGAGTTCCTGGGTGGCAGGGAGCTCAGCCCCAGTGATGTACTGGGCCGTACACACTACCCTCTGTAGCGCCTTGAGGTTGGATGCCAAACAGTTGCCATACCAAGCGCTGATGCAGCCAGTCAAGATGCTCTCAATGGTGCAGCTGTAGAACGTTTTGAGGATCTGAGGGCCCATGCCGAATATTTTCAGCCTCCTGAGGGGGAAGAGACATTGTCGTGCCTTCTTCACGACTGTGTTGGTGTGTGTGTGTAATTCCTTAGCAATGTGGACAGCAAGGAACTTGAAGCTCTTGACCCGCTCCACTACAGCCCAATAATCAAACATTATTCACACACCAGACTTGCAAAGATCTCATAAATGAAAGTGGCTAAAGCGGCTAGATGAAAGTGAAGTTTATAATACATAAGAATGTCCAATGTTCTTATGTTTACAGGAAATCCATCTGGAGAAATAATATGCACTTCGCTGAGAATGCTGTAGAGGGCGCCAAAGGTTAACAAACAACTGTAACAGAGATTAACCTTTGAAAATAATGAATTCTTAACTACCAGTTTCTGCAGTCTGCAGGCGCCATGGTAATAGCCTGATTACTATTACCATGTTTCTGATTACAGACAGCTCACAGAAAGATTACACTTCAAATAAAATTGTGGAGAAGGCAGAGCTCTCCTTTGGCTATTTGATAAGAGAAGAACTCACTTGAGGTAATGGTGTCCTGTTGGGTGGATCTCTTGCAGTGCAACTCATTCTTGGAGTTGGATGAGAGCTGATTGATGAAAAAGATCACATAAAACATGCTTCATTTTGAGATTTAAAATAATATTCATTTTTTTAAAAGACATGAGATTAGTATTTTCCAGTTTGACTTAGTCAAGCTATTGATCCAACACAATGTTCAGTAAATGATCAGAACTGGAGATGAACACTGATCATACCTGAGGAGGAATATGGACTCTCTGGTATCTTTGTCCAGTGCACTCTTTGGTCTAAGCTCTGTCATGTTGTCTAGGAGAAGAAGAAGAATAGAACTATGTTCAGACACCTACACTGTCATCAGCTGTCATCAACATGTCTTCTTCCACCTTCCCAGAAAGCATTACCTAATCGGAATGATTTGTTGGGGTGCATGCAGACGGGCTCCTCTGCCCCTGCGGCCCCTCCCTGTACCCCTCTGTATCCCCCTCCTGGTCCCTGGGAGGTCACTGAGACAGGTGTCTCTGCTGATGACTGGCTAGAGGCACAGACACCACTCCTCCCCACACTGCAGCCAAACGAAAGGTCAGATATCAGCTAGTGCATATTAACTAAAGTAAAACATCACCAGACTACAAACAGCAAGGAAACACATGACCTTAGACGTATGTAACTACACAGTAATAAGACACCTGTAGTAGCAACACTGTAGTTACATAGAACCTGCTGTGTTATCAAATCAAATTTTATTTGTCACATACACATGGTTAGCAGATGTTAATGCGAGTGTAGCGAAATGCTTGTGATCCTAGTTCCGACAATGCAGTAATAACCAACGAGTAATCTAAACTAACAATTTCACAACAACTACCTTATACACACACAAGTGTAAAGGGATGAAGAAAATGTACATAAAAATATATGAATGAGTGATGGTACAGAACGGCATAGGCAAGATGCAGTAGATGGTATAGAGTACAGTATATACATATGAGATGAGTAATGTAGGGTATGTAAACATATAAAAGTGGCATTGTTTAAAGTGGCTAGTGATACATGTATTACATAAAGATGGCAAGATGCTGTAGATGGTATAGAGTACAGTATATACATATGAGATGAGTAATGTAGGGTATGTAAACATTATATTAAGTGGCATTGTTTAAAGTGGCTAGCGATACATGTATTACATAAAGATGGCAAGATGCTGTAGATGGTATAGAGTACAGTATATACATATGAGATGAGTAATGTAGGGTATGTAAACATTATATTAAGTGGCATTGTTTAAAGTGGCTAGTGATACATTTTTTTTTTTTTTTTAAATCCATTATTAAAGTGGCTGGAGTTGAGTCAGTATGTTGGCAGCAGCCACTCAATGTTAGTGGTGGCTGTTTAACAGTCTGATGGCCTTGAGATAGAAGCTGTTTTTCAGTCTCTCGGTCCCTGCTTTGATGCACCTGTACTGACCTCGCCTTCTGGATGATAGCGGGGTGAACAGGCAGTGGCTCAGGTGGTTGTTGTCCTTGATGATCTTTATGGCCTTCCTGTGACATCAGGTGGTGTAGGTGTCCTGGAGGGCAGGTAGTTTGCCCCCGGTGATGCGTTGTGCAGACCTCACTACCCTCTGGAGAGCCTTACGGTTGTGGGCGGAGCAGTTGCCGTACCAGGCGGTGAGGATGCTCTCGATTGTGCATATGTAAAAGTTTGTGAGTGCTTTTGGTGACAAGCCAAATTTCTTCAGCCTCCTGAGGTTGAAGAGGCGCTGCTGCGCCTTCTTCACCACGCTGTCTGTGTGGGTGGACCAATTTAGTTTGTCCGTGATGTGTACGCCGAGGAACTTAAAACTTACTACCCTCTCCACTACTGTCCCGTCGATGTGGATAGGGGGGTGCTCCCTCTGCTGTTTCCTGAAGTCCACGATCATCTCCTTTGTTTTGTTGACGTTGAGTGTGAGGTTATTTTCCTGACACCACACTCCGAGGGCCCTCACCTCCTCCTTGTAGGCCGTCTCGTCGTTGTTGGTAATCAAGCCTACCACTGTAGTGTCGTCTGCAAACTGATGATTGAGTTGGAGGCGTGCATGGCCACGCAGTCATGGGTGGACAGGGAGTACAGGAGAGGGCTGAGAACACACCCTTGTGGGGCCCCAGTGTTGAGGATCAGCGAGGTGGAGATGTTGTTACCTACCCTCACTACCTGGGGGCGGCCTGTCAGGAAGTCCAGTACCCAGTTGCACAGGGCGGGGTCAAGACCCAGGGTCTCGAGCTTGATGACGAGTTTGGAGGGTACTATGGTGTTAAATGCTGAGCTGTAGTCGATGAACAGCATTACATTTACATTTACATTTAAGTCATTTAGCAGACGCTCTTATCCAGAGCGACTTACAAGTTGGTGCATTCACCTTATGATATCCATTCTCATTCTCACATAGGTATTCCTCTTGTCCAGATGGGTTAGGGCAGTGTGCAGTGTGGTTGCGATTGCGTCGTCTGTGGACCTATTGGGGCGGTAAGCAAATTAGAGTGGGTCTAGGGTGTCATGTAGGGTGGAGGTGATATGGTCCTTGACTAATCTCTCAAAGCACTTCATGATGACGGAAGTGAGTGCTACGGGGCGGTAGTCGTTTAGCTCAGTTACCTTAGCTTTCTTGGGAACAGGAACAATGGTGGCCCTCTTGAAGCATGTGGGAACAGCAGACTGGGATAAGGATTGATTGAATATGTCCGTAAACACACCAGCCAGCTGGTCTGCGCATGCTCTGAGGACGCGGCTGGGGATGCCGTCTGGGCCTGCAGCCTTGCGAGGGTTAACACGTTTAAATGTTTTACTCACGTCGGCTACAGTGAAGGAGAGTCCACAGGTTTTGGTAGCGGGCCGTGTCAGTGGCACTGTATTGTCCTCAAAGCGAGCAAAGAAGTTGTTTAGTCTGTCTGGGAGCAAGACATCCTGGTCCGCGACGGGGCTGGTTTTCGTTTTGTAGTCCGTGATTGACTGTAGACCCTTCCACATACCTCTTGTGTCTGAGCCGTTGAATTGCGACTCTACTTTGTCTCTATACTGACGCTTAGCTTGTTTGATTGCCTTGCGGAGGGAATAGCTACACTATTACATGGTTATAGAGTTTAGAGGTATAGGTTATTACACAAGTGAAACACGGACTGTTATCTTATGCTCATATTGCACTTAGTAAATCATATTCAACATCAGCAACACGTTTGTGTCTGTGCTCTGTGAAGTCCTTTGTCTTCCTCCCACTAACGGCTCACAGTACAACCCATCTGATTGGGCAGGTCCAGGCTCCATCCTGAACACAGGCATGGTTAATGATAAAATCAGACCAACATGCATTCTCAAGAAGTTATGTCATGAGAAAAGGCCGGGGAGGGAGATATGCAACTGCACAACATTGTTTGGCGTTGAAACAGGTGAGACAGAGCTTCTCAAACAGTTTATAAATGACCTGTCTATGTACATTAAACTAACATTGGCAGACAAATGCTTGCTGTACAAGTCCATTTCCTACAATTGCAGAACAAAGGTTTAGACTTTAACATTTACATTTACATTTAAGTCATTTAGCAGACGCTCTTATCCAGAGCGACTTACAAATTGGTGCATTCACCTTATGACATCCAGTGGAACAGCCACTTTACAATAGTGCATCTAAATCTTTTAAGGGGGGGGGGGGGGGGGTCAGAAGGATTACTTTATCCTATCCTAGGTATTCCTTAAAGAGGTGGGGTTTCAGGTGTCTCCGGAAGGTGGTGATTGACTCCGCTGTCCTGGCGTCGTGAGGGAGTTTGTTCCACCATTGGGGTGCCAGAGCAGCGAACAGTTTTGACTGGGCTGAGCGGGAACTGTACTTCCTCAGTGGTAGGGAGGCGAGCAGGCCAGAGGTGGATGAACGCAGTGCCCTTGTTTGGGTGTAGGGCCTGATCAGAGCCTGAAGGTACTGAGGTGCCGTTCCCCTCACAGCTCCGTAGGCAAGCACCATGGTCTTGTAGCGGATGCGAGCTTCAACTGGAAGCCAGTGGAGAGAGCGGAGGAGCGGGGTGACGTGAGAGAACTTGGGAAGGTTGAACACCAGACGGGCTGCGGCGTTCTGGATGAGTTGTAGGGGTTTAATGGCACAGTCAGGGAGCCCAGCCAACAGCGAGTTGCAGTAATCCAGGCGGGAGATGACAAGTGCCTGGATTAGGACCTGCGCCGCTTCCTGTGTGAGGCAGGGTCGTACTCTGCGGATGTTGTAGAGCATGAACCTACAGGAACGGGCCACCGCCTTGATGTTAGTTGAGAACGACAGGGTGTTGTCCAGGATCACGCCAAGGTTCTTAGCGCTCTGGGAGGAGGACACAATGGAGTTGTCAACCGTGATGGCGAGAAAGGGATACTTTGGTATTTTGGCAATGAGGTCCTTTATCTACTTCCCCAGAGTCAGATGAACTTGTTGATACCATTTTTATGTACAGTATCTGCATCCAGTATGAAGAAAGTTAGAGGTAGTTTTGCAAACTAATGCTAACAAGCAGTCTATGGTATCTGTTAGCATGATAGACTTCCAGTCGTTGCGCTAGCGCTAGTTAGCAACTTCCTTCAAAATGCACGCAGAGATAGAAAAATGGTATTCACAAGTTCATTGCCAAAATCCTGAAGTATCCCTTTAAGGGGATCAATAAAAAGCTAAAATTCAGCATGTTACAAATAAACTTGGATTTGAAATTTGATTTGATGTTTAAAATGTAAATCATGTCCAAACATGAAAGACCCAACATAATGCTTAGTGTTGAGACCAGGGGCCACAATTAGAGGAAATGGTGCATACCACCAGGGAGCGTAATGAGGTAACTCCTTTGAGGAAACGAGACTGAGACCAGGCCTGTATTCACAAAGCATCTCAGAATAAGTGTACTGATCTAGGATCAGTTCCCTCCTGTCCATGTAATCTTATTCATTGTGATCTAAAAGGCAAAACAGATCCTAAATCAGCACTCCTAGACGCTTTGTGAATAAAGGCCCTGATGGTTATATGAAACATAAACATTACCTGGAGCTGAATGAGACATCTTCTTCTTCCTCCTCGCTGGTGTGGACCTCAGAGAACACTCCTCTCCAGAATGGGTGGACCAGTAACTGAGTCCAGCTTATCCTGAGGAGAACAGTTAAAAGCTGAAGTCTAATAAAGCCCTCTCTTTCTGACCAAACTTATGTTGGCCCACTTGTCCTACACAGGTAGCCTAGTGGTTAAGAGCGTTGGGCCGGTCACCGAAAGGTCGCTCCTTCGAATCCCTGAGCTAGCAAGGTGGAAAAATCTGTCATTCTGCTCTTGAGCAAGGCAATTAAACCCAAACAACAAATGCTCCTTGGGCACCGATGACGTCGATTAAGGCAGCCCCCCACACCGCTCTGATTTAAAGGGGTTGGGTTAAATGCAAAAAACACATTTCTGTTGAAGGCATTCAGTTGTGCAACTGACTAGGTATCGCCCTTTCCAAAGGTCATATGTCAAAGGGATAATATGAATTATCCATCATAGAAACTTCAAACCAAGAATCTGATTTGGTGAAGGGAGTAGGGACGTACCTCTTCTGAGGGTCTTTCTGAAGCAAACCTTTAAGCAGGCTTTGGAACTCTTGTGTAGGCTTGCAGGAAGAAGCCCCTTTAACAACAAAGACCATATGGACTATAATTAAGATGCTCTTATGACAATAAAACATATTTTGTTAAGCAATAAAAATTGGCATTTTACCCGTTTGCCTTGGAGATTGAGGATCCTGAAGTAATATCAGCTCAATCAACTCAGAAAACGTCTCAGAGAAGAATGGTGGTTTTCCTGACAAATGACCGCAAAACAAGAAAGAAGTATTTAGGTATGAAATGAGTACTGTTATTAATGTCAATAAATCAAGTGATTTGATAGCCTGACTGCCAGTCTGTTTGTGCTACTGTGCCAACTACATGCCACTAATTGTAATGACAACGAGCAAAGGAGTTGGCAAGATGACAAACAGATCTGGGACACAGCCCAAGTGATTTGATGAGTACCTGAAAACATCTCATAGAATATACAGCCCAGGGCCCACAGATCACTACTGATACTGTGGTCCCCCCCTTTGACCACCTCTGGTGCACAGTATATTGGAGACCCTGAAGAAAGACAAAGACATATCCATTATACAATATATTGAAAACCGTGATATGATATAACATTTGATATATGATATTGTGGCAACCCTGTGTTTATAAGCGCGGATATCGACTCTGCCACTTGAGCATGCTTTTGTGACTTTGGGCCAGAAGGTTGAGAGTTCATCGACCACCGCGGGCAAGCTCACTCTCCCTGCCTGTTTCATTACACTGGGGTCAGAAGTTGGATCACTCTCCCTTCCTGTTTCATTACACTGGGGTCAGAAGTTGGATCACTCTCCCTTCCCGTTTCATTACACTGGGGTCAGAAGTTGGATCACTCTCCCTGCCTGTTTCATTACACTGGGGTCAGAAGTTGGATCACTCTCCCTTCCTGTTTTATTACACTGGGGTCAGAAGTTGGATCACTCTCCCTTCCTGTTTCATTACACTGGGGTCAGAAGTTGGATCACTCTCCCTTCCTGTTTCATTACACTGGGGTCAGAAGTTGGATCACTCTCCCTTCCTGTTTCATTACACTGGGGTCAGAAGTTGGATCACTCTCCCTTCCTGTTTCATTACACTGGGGTCAGAAGTTGGATCACTCTCCCTTCCTGTTTCATTACACTGGGGTCAGAAGTTGGATCACTCTCCCTGCCTGTTTCATTACACTGGGGTCAGAAGTTGGATCCCACTTCTCTTCTGACACCAGTGTAATTAAACATGCTGAGTTTGTCCTGCGAACAATGTAGCGACCCTGTGTAGCGACAATAGGATATGTGATAGAACATTCTAGTAAACATCCAATAAGTAAGGGATAATCAATGAGGGGCTATGTGTTCTATGGAAAATCAGGAACGACGCGCTAGTGGAGTGGAACTAACCTTCCACGGAGTTGCATTATTTTCCAGAGAACGCATTGAGCCCCGAGTTGATTATCCCTTTTATACCATGACCATAATTGAACACATTTGCCGGTAGAAATGTGTTCAACATCCACTGACGTAGCTAGCAAGTTTACTTGATAGCTACAGTAGTTGCCTTGGTAACCAAACAAACAGACTTCCTAGTTTAGCTAACCAAACTATCAGTCCTAGCTTGCTATTATGAAAATCTAATTCAACAATGCCAATAATGTTTTCAATTCGACTTATGCTTTCAAAAGCAGCTCAAACATAGAACATGTAAGAATGAACTAAAGCCATTGAATTCTACCGTTGGGATATACCATGCGTTATAGGGACATTATGCACGCTCTAGAATGCCCTTCAAGCCAATCAGATACAAGTATTCAACAATGCCATGGTATAACAATATGTACTGTAAGGGTCACCTTGGATTCTGTTCTTGATATTTCTTCTTGATGTGTTTTCTTTGCCATCCCCTCCACCTGTTTCCTCTGCTGTGACTAAAGCAAAAAACTCCTCCAGATTCTCCCCCTCAGCTTTAGACAGGCAGAAGTTAGAGTACTTCAATGTGCCAGGGCCATCCAACAAGATCTATAGGAGGAAAAAACACAAGGTCATAATCAAATTCCATTGACTTCATGAAATCAAAACTGAGACACAGAATAAATGTTTGGCTAGAAATAATCAGCATTGCTTAGTTGACAAAAGGAGCTCATTGGGTGTAAAGTGTTAGGATGGTTTGATCTATAGAATGTATTAAATGTCAGATGAGCCTCGATATAGAGTTGATTGTTTGACCAATTGAAAATTAGAGAGTCAGGACATCTATACTGTACCGCACCTTGGAGGGAGTGAGGTCAGAGAACACGATACCAGCATCATGGATGTATCTCAAGCCTTTGACCAGATCGATGGCAAATTCCCTCACTACATCTTCTGACAGGCACTCATCCTGGGTGATGACTGACTCCAGTGAACCCCCTAAAATATAGAGAAATTCTGAATGATTATTATTATCCTACCATTATACACTATCAAATCACATTCATACTTTGTGAAACGTAAAGGTAAAAGGTTGACATAAGGTAACGATGGTATTCTTACAGTACCAAATAAGCATCTCACCTGTGCACAGTTCCACTACAAGCCAAAGATGGTTGCTGGTTTCATACCACTCATAGAAGGTTACCACATTCTCATGTTTTATGTCATGAGTTAGCCGTACCTGTGGATACACCATGGGCTCAGTCAGTGTTCAAATCAAATTGTATTGGTCACATACACGTTTAGCAGATGTTATTGCAGGTGTAGCAAAATGCTTGTAAAATGTTACTAAGTAAAACCAGTTGAAAGGGATGTGTGTACTACTAGGAAGTGATGCTGGATACTTACGTGGTTTGTAATTTCATGTCTTTTTGACTTGTCACTGCAAATAATTGCAACAAAATTGATGCTTCCTTTCCTCCTCCCCTTATAAACCACTGACTTGCGTCCTGTTCCAATTTCCTCATACAGGATGAAGTTTTCCATCTGCACAGAAGATTCTCAAGTTAGGGAAAGTGGTTGGTCACTTGCTGGGGGTGAATAGCACATTTGTATAGGTTGAAACTAGTAAATGGCATTTGCATTTAGCTAGTTAAACTAGGTCGCTAACTGCTAGCTAATTTGCTAGGTAACGCTAACTTTAACTGTTTTACTGACAGAAGCAAGCTGTGCAGACCAACTGTACGGTCCATGCAAGTTCAATCATAAAACCAGACAGCCAATTCCCATAAACAGATAAACAGGTTAATACATGCAAGAATCCAGAAACTAACTGTAACTATATCACGAACTAGTTAAATTGCTTTATAATAAAAATACATATTATTAAAAAGCGCTGTTTTACCTTCAAATCCCCCCTCGAACTCAAACTCAAAGCGCGAAGTTTGTTACCGGATATCACTTTTGGATCATTTCATTCCTACTGTAGGGGGGTAAAAATACATGGTTTTAATAAAAATTAAGCTACTCATTTTTTATTTATCTTTTACATTTGATGGATGTAAAACTAATGTTAAACTTTAAAAGTTGTATGAAAAGGATCCATAATAAGCATGTACTTGTGTCTTATTGTATTTCAATATTTTGCTTGAATACCTCTGACTGAGCTATTCCTTGGTTACTAGGATACAAGGAAGGACGCGGCAGTAATGCACACACAATGCAAGGTTATGCGTCTTCTTGTGTACAGAGACAGACAAAGCACAGAGTTTTCATACTAAAACATCTTTGGACAAAGCAGGCCCACATAATTTTGACTGCCAACTCAAACTGTGGACATAGATCTAGCTAGCATTCGCAAATATGGTGATAATTATTGGATCCATCCCTCCAACCTGGGATAGACCCTTACCCTAAAATATGATATTATATTCTATATGAATTAGCTATATATTTTATTATATTATTGTAGCGACCCGCACAGACAACGGTGTGTTATGTGTTAGGCTATGAGTGGGTTGTCTTGTATTACCAGTGTTCGCGGGGTCCGACATGCCAATCAACCTGCTATCTGCCAATCACGGGAATGCCTGGAATGTTCTGATGCCGGGCATCCTGGTGGTTGGTGGAGTGGCGTGAAGCGGAGTTGGGCAGGGGGATGGAGCATTGGAAGTTAAGACCAGGTTTAGCCATTGTTCCTCTTACGTCTGGGCTTCACAAGAGAAGGTCACGGTTGGCTTGTGGGGTATCTTTCATTTATTTGGTGTGGGCTACGGACAAACAGTAGCCTGTGTAAAGTTGTGTTAATAAACCGTCAATTCGTAAACTCATCCTCTGTCTGGACAATTGTTTCTTTATGATCTAGTCAGGTCATTACATTATTATATCCTGTGTAAAATAAATCCCTGGAACCTGATAGATTGTATAGTAGCTAACTCTCCCTTTCTTTCTCTAGTGCTCTGTCTGTTTGTCTGTCTGCCTGTCCCCACCCACTCTGCCCACTTCCTTGTTCCTAACCTGGCTTTGATAGCTATTGAGGGAAAACTGTAGAGGGGCAAGCAAGGTTAAATGCACAGGGCAGTAAACTTCAATCTGAACTGTTACTGAACTGGTGTGAACATGGAGGAGGTGAGGGCCCTGGCAGAGTGGTGCCTGGAAAATAACCTCTTCCTCAATGTCAACAAAACGAAGGAGCTGATCGTGGACTTCAGGAAACAGCAGAGGGAGCATGCCTCTATCCATATCGACTGGGCCGCAGTGGAGAAGGTGGAAAGCTTCAAGTTCCTCTGCGTACACATCACTGACAATCTGAAATGGTCCACCTACACAGACAGTGTTGTGAAAAAGGTGCAACAGCGCCTCTTCAACCGCAGGAGGCTGAAGAAATTTGTCTTGGCCCCTAAGACCCTCACAAACTTTTACAAATGCACAATTGAGAGCATCCTGTCGGGCTGTATCACCGCCTGGTATGGCAACTGCACCACCCGCAACCGCAGGGCTCTCCAGAGGGTGGTGCGGTCTGCCCAACACACACTGCCTGCCCTCCAGGACACCTACAGCACCCGATGTCACAGGAAGGCCAAAAAGATCATCAAGGACATCAACCACTGAGCCATGGCTGGTTCACCCCGCTATCATCCAGAAGGCGAGGTCAGTACAGGTGCATCAAAGCTGGGACCGAGAGACTGAAAAACAGCTTCTATCTCAAGGCCATCAAGACGGTTAAATAGCCATCACTAGCCGGCTACTCAACCCTGCACCTTAGAGGCTGCTGCTCCATATACATAGACATGGAATCACTGGTCACTTTAATAATGGAACACTAGTCACTTTAATAATGTTTACATACTGCTTTACTCATTTCGTATGTATATACTGTATTCAATTCTACCTTATTTTAGTCAATGCCACTCCAACTTTGCTCATCCTAATATTGATAGATTTCTTAATTCCATTATTTAACTTTTAGATTTGTGTGTATTGTTGTGAATTGTTAGATACTACTGCACTGTTGAAGCTAGGAACACAAGCATTTAGCTACACCCACAATAACATCTACTAAATATGGGTATGTGACCAATAAAAATGGATTTTGAAGACATTAAGTGAAGCTTGTTGTCGGGCAGAGCAAGTAGATAAAAGTCAGATGTTCTTTTGAGTGGTCAAAGGGCCTTTTATTCTCTGGTGTTTTCAGACGTCCCACATACAGTAGGCATAATCTCTCTCCTCTCTTTTTCGGTGTGTGTGTGTGTGTGCGTGCGTGTGAGAAAGAGAGAGAGAGAGCATGCACATGCTTGCGTTTGTGACGGATACAGATCAATGAAATCAAAATATTGTCACATGCATACAGTCTATTGTCAGGTGCCACTGCCAACAAGGCTTGACAGTAGCTAACATGCTCTAGCATGCTCCAGATAGGGCCTACGCTACTCTATGGTTGACCTCTGTACGCTACTCTATGGTTGACCTCTGTACGCTACTCTATGGTTGACCCCTGTACGCTACTCTATGGTTGACCTCTGTACGCTACTCTATGGTTGACCTCTGTACGCTACTCTATGGTTGACCTCTGTACTCTACTCTATGGTTGACCTCTGTACTCTACTCTATGGTTGACCTCTGTACGCTACTCTATGGTTGACCTCTGTACGCTACTCTATGGTTGACTTCTGTACGCTACTCTATGGTTGACCTCTGTACGCTACTCTATGGTTGACTTCTGTACGCTACTCTATGGTTGACCCCTGTACGCTACTCTATGGTTGACCTCTGTACGCTACTCTATGGTTGACCTCTGTACGCTACTCTATGGTTGACCTCTGTACGCTACTCTATGGTTGACCTCTGTACGCTACTCTATGGTTGACCCCTGTACGCTACTCTATGGTTGACCTCTGTACGCTACTCTATGGTTGACCTCTGTACGCTACTCTATGGTTGACCTCTGTACGCTACTCTATGGTTGACCTCTGTACGCTACTCTATGGTTGACCTCTGTACGCTACTCTATGGTTGACCTCTGTACGCTACTCTATGGTTGACCTCTGTACGCTACTCTATGGTTGACTTCTGTACGCTACTCTATGGTTGACCTCTGTACGCTACTCTATGGTTGACTTCTGTACGCTACTCTATGGTTGACCCCTGTACGCTACTCTATGGTTGACCTCTGTACGCTACTCTATGGTTGACCTCTGTACTCTACTCTATGGTTGACCTCTGTACTCTACTCTATGGTTGACCTCTGTACGCTACTCTATGGTTGACCTCTGTACGCTACTCTATGGTTGACCTCTGTACGCTACTCTATGGTTGACCTCTGTACTCTACTCTATGGTTGACCTCTGTACGCTACTCTATGGTTGACCTCTGTACGCTACTCTATGGTTGACCTCTGTACGCTACTCTATGGTTTACCTCTGTACGCTACTCTATGGTTGACCTCTGTACGCTTGTAACGCTCGTCCTCCTCCTCGTCTGAGGATGAGCAAGGATCGGACCAATATGCAGCGTAGTGTGAATACATCTTGATTTATTTGTGAAAGACGAACACGAACAAACACTTGATAAACTACAAAACAATAAACGACGTTAACAGACCTGAACTTGTGAACATATAACATGAACGCACGAACAGGAAGGAACACACAAATGAAATGAACGAAACGAACGAAACCAGTCCCGTGTGGCACAAACACTGACACAGGAACAATCACCCACAAACAAACAGTGAGAACAGCCTACCTTAATATGGTTCTCAATCAGAGGAAACATAAAACACATGCCCCTGATTGAGAACCATATCAGGCTAATTGAAAATGAATCCAACATAGAAACACATAACATAGAATGCCCACCCAGCTCACGTCCTGACCAACTAAACAAAGACAAAACAAAGGAAATAAGGTCAGGAACGTGACAACGCTACTCTATGGTTGACCTCTGTACGCTACTCTATGGTTGACCTCTGTACGCTACTCTATGGTTGACCTCTGTACGCTACTCTATGGTTGACCTCTGTACGCTACTCTATGGTTGACCTCTGTACGCTACTCTATGGTTGACCTCTGTACGCTACTCTATGGTTGACCTCTGTACGCTACTCTATGGTTGACCTCTGTATGCTACTCTATGGTTGACCCCTGTGTGTGTGAGAACGTGAGTATGAGTGTGTGTGTGTTTGTGGGTGACATAAGAAGTTATGATCTATTCTTTTCTAATCTGTCTTCAAGGTCTAGCCTGGTCACATACTATACAGATGGAATGTAGTAGTGTACTTTAATAGGCCTACCATTTGACAGAATTAGTCTGTAGCCGCCTCCCTTCACACTAGCACCTAACCCATTCATAGATGCTAACTGCTTTAGCGCCTATTGATGATATTATCTTCTGGTCGGGGGAGTTTTGTTAAGATCCCTAGACGCTCGATAGAACATATGGAACATATTTTTCCTATCAGCGAGAAATAATAATGATAATAATAATAAAGGTTAAATTACTACACACCTTTATAAGGTTAGGGTTATTTTATTAGTTTGTTAGCACAGTGTCCAAAGAAGGGCCAGATGTATACAGAATGGTGTCGTCTGCGTAGAGGTGGATCAGAGAATCACCATTACCAGACATCATTGATATATACAGAGAAAAGAGTCGGCCCGGAATTGAACCCTGTGGCACCCCCATAGAGACTGCCAGAGGTTTTATCGATGGCGATTAGGATATCGTTTAGGACCTTGAGCGTGGCTGAGGTGCACCCATGACCAGCTCAGAACCCAGATTGCATAGTGGAGAAGGTACGGTGAGATTCGAAATGGTCGGTGATCTTGGCTTTTGAAGATTTTAGAAAGGCAGGGCAGGATGGATATAGGTCTATAACAGTTGGGTCTAGAGTGCTTTCCAATCTTTGGGGATCTCAAACAACACGAAAGAGAGGTTGAACAGGCTAGTAATAGCGGTTGCAACAATTTCGGCAGATCATTTTAGAAAGAGAGGGTCCAGATTGTCTAGCCCAGCTGATGTCTAGAGATCCAGATTTTGCAGCTCTTTCAGAACATCAGCTGTCTGGATTTGGGTGTAGGAGAAGGGGGGCCTTGGGCAAGTTGCTGCAGGGGGTGCTGAGATATTGGCCGGGGTAGAGGTAGCCAGGTGGAAAGCATGGCCAGCCGTAGAAAAATGCTTACTGAAGTGATCGATTATCGTAGATTTATCGGTGGTGACAATGTTTCCTATCCTCAGTGCAGTGGGCAGCTGGGAGGAGGTGCTCTTATTCTCTATGGACTTTACAGTGTCCCAAAACATAGTGTTTCCACACAACCATATCTCCATGTCAGCCACCTATGCTAATTAGTTATCTAGCGTGTCTTCCTAACAACTGTGTGTAAATGGAACTGTGGAGAAAGTGTAGTTCGTCAACTGGCACACACACAGCTTATGGATCTGTGCAGTAGGCTAAGTGTATCGTTTTTATTTGAAATATTATTTCTCACTGATATGAAAGATAAGGAGCATATGTTTTGAAAAACGTTTTGCAAGTGATGATTATTGATGCTTCTAAACGTTAAAGCACAGTGTCGGGAATTGTAGTTCACACACATCCAACAATGTGCGAAGCTAACTGATGAAAACCCCTACAGATAATACGGGTTTTCAAGAGCTATAGCACCCTCCAGCTGTGAGGAGAGGGATGTCATCATGTTCGATGCGTTCAAGTGGAATGTGACACCGGTAGCGATCCGCGTGGATTTTGGACACACTCACACCCGGCTTTCTCTACAACATTTCAACGTCATGAAATCTACTCGAATCCGATTCTGTGTTATAGTACTGCACTCTTATTATTTTTTCGCCATAACTTGGAGGCTTCTCTGAGACAGTGTAAGCTAAACGCTGATGCTGAACGAACCAAGAAAACGAAACATAGCATTCTGCCGGCGCTACTTTTCTTTCATCCATAGGCTACATTTGCTTCAGAAGTTTTCTCCCCAAATGTAAGCGACGGCGAAGGTATTTTTGTACGTTTCTTTGGTTGTTCATGCACTTTTACTTTTTGTGCTATTTAGTATTTTTCTCTACAAAACAGACCAACAGTTCCATGGACAATATTTTAGAAAAGCGGGTGGTCTCCATTACGGAATACAATTGGCGACTGAATGAATTGAGGCCACACACAGAAAGGGAACAGTTGATTCGGCACTACGAACTGAAATAATTCGGATTCTTTGCCGCTATTCACGTGGTAAGTGTCATCACAGTTCATTGCGTATCGACTGCCTACAATTGGAAACATTGTGTCAATGTAATAAATAAATACTGATTATTATGTAGCATATATGTGTTACACCCCTACCTCATTTGCACACACTGTATGTAGACTTTCTACTGTATTATTGACTGTATGTTTGTTTATTCCATGTGTAACTCTGTGTTGTTGTATGTGTCAAACTGCTTTGCTTTATCTTGGCCAGGTCGCAGTTGTAAATGAGAACTTGTTCTCAACTAGCCTACCTGGTTTAATAAAGGTGAAATAAAATAAATAGCTCACTGACCGACATTTTGACAGGTTACTTTGTGCACGAGAGTGCCCCGGGATCTGGATTAGTAGAATGTGATGTGACATTCTGATTCCATTTCTCTCCCTCCTTAAATCCAGATGCAAAATCGAAGCCGTGTGTCTAGAGGCAGGGTTTAATAAGCTTTTTTATACAAAGCAGATTGTGATCCGATTACATTCAAGCTTTCTTAACGTTAAACTGAACCAAACACTTAGGCCTAATGGCTTGCTGTCTTCAAGGTATATTTGGTCAGTTTTTCATGCAGTGGCTGGTGGACTGGGAGTCTTCTTCTTGAGGGCCACGATGGACTATAAATGAAGCAATCGAGAAGGCACATGATCTGCCTGGAAACATACTCCATAACAAATTCCCTATTAGTTTGTATCACAATGACACCTTCCTTTTATTTCCATTATATGAGCAGTGAGGTAATGGATCTTAACCCGCTGCATAGCCTAACACATGTTGGTTAACTTTGTTCCTTTCATGTCTCCAGATGTGCAAGCTTTCCACATTGCTGGCTATGTTTGACCAGAAGCATAGGCCACCATCCCAGACTTTAATAGCAGAGATACTGAGGCCACCTGGACTATTTACACCCCTCCCCCTTTGTTTGTACACTGCTGCTACTCGCTGTTTATTATCTATGCATAGTCACTTTACCCCTACCTACATGTACAAATTACCTCAACTAACTCCTTATTCTTATTTTATTGTTACTTCTTATTTTATTTTTTTACTTGAGTTTATTTAGTAAATGTTTTCTTAACCAACAATGCAGTTCAAGAATTAGAGTTAAGGGCTTGTAAGTAAGCATTTCACGGTAAGGTCTACCTACACCTGTTGAATTCGTCACATGTGACAAATAACATTTTATTTTGATTTGCTCTTAGCTGTTCTCAACTACACACACACACACACACACACATCGTTTCTATCTGATACACTGGCACTTTGAGATCCAATATTCAAGGCCACATTAAATGCACTAGTTCAAACATAGTCATGTGTGTCATAATCATGCCCTATTGGTACCATGCCAGACGTTCATGCTTTGCTATTGAGGCTGCTCTCAACTACTCAACCACACACACACAGGTCTGTGGTGGTATTTCCATCTGATACGGTGGCACATCCAATATTCAAGGCCACATTAAGTTCAAACAATCATGTGTGTCATAATCCTAATCATGCCCTATTGACCATTGTGCTGCTGAGTGTGGCACAAACCAGCTGTGTGAAACACGTGTCACATAGGTGCCCATACTAAATCCCCCTGGTGTCTGAAAGTGAAAGCAGCCTATACTCTACTGCTGCTGTGACAATGGGTCTTGGTGTGTGTGTGCGCGTGCGTGTGTGCGCGTGTCAGTCAGTCAGGATCAACCGGGGCCATGCCATCCATGCGTGATTTATAATCCCTGTGTTTTAACAGATTGCATCCGAGCAGCTCAATAATTGTGCCATCCCATTCCCTGCAGCAGACAGAGATGAAGGGTTGTATAACCAACCATACAGCTGAGCATTAGGACTGGGGTTATATATTGTTCTTGGACATAGTTCGTTGATCCCACTGTGATTTAGTGCGGAGAGACTTTTGAGGGACACATGGGTCCATTGCTTTCCTACTCATTTCACAATCTCTGGGAAAAGCGACTGGCCTTATTACGGTCTCTTGCATTTTCTTATCCTCTTAATGCATGAGTGATTTCTTCTTCTCTGCTCTTCTGCACGTGTGTTTTGGCCTGAACGCCTGGAGAGCTTGGTCGTGTTCCCCTGCTCAGACGTTGCGTGCATCAACCAATGGTTGCGTGTCACATCATCGACTGTGCCGTTGGGCACCAGATTGCTATAGCATATGATGTGGTAAACTGATGCCTATCCAGGCATTGTTAGATCTGGTATGCTTCAGCAACACCTGGGCAGAGGAACGCTCCCCTCATCTCTCTCTAGCTCCTCATCCCTCTATCTTTCACCCCTAACCTCACTCTCTCTCACCCCTAACCTCACTCTCTCGCTCACCCCTAACCTCACTCTCTCGCTCACCCCTAACCTCACTCTCTCGCTCACCCCTAACCTCACTCTCTCGCTCACCCCTAACCTCACTCACCCATAACCCCCCCTCTCTCCTAACCCCTCTCCCCTAACCTCTCTCTCTCTCTCTCTCTCTCTCCCCTAAACTCTTCTCTCTCTCTCTCTCCCCTAACCTCATCTCTCTCTCTCCTAACCCCTCTCCCTAACCTCTTCTCTCTCTCTTTCACCTCTAACTCTCGCTGCTCCTATTTATGGCAGCGAGTATCACTCACTATAATTAGGTGGTTCATGTTGTGTCTGTATGTCCAGTCCAATCCTGCTAATGCAAATGTGTTAGGCTAGATTTGTTTGTCCTATCCTATTCTAACTTGCCTACAGCTGCGGCATAGACATGGCTAATGGACTGATGAAAATAAGAGGATCCACTCTTGCAGTCACTTCTCTCTATTCTTACATGCAGTAATTATGAAGCATGTTTTACTAGTTGAAGGTCTACTGCCTACGTAACCAACACTTACTGGGCCTTTACAGTTCATATCTATTTCTGCAGTCAATCAGGCACTACATCTCTCCATTTTGTCTAATAACATCAATATCCCGTTCCTCTTTTTCACCAGTTGTGCAACATGCTGAGAGGCAGTTTCATCATTCAAAGAATTGAAGCAAGGCAACCCCTCCAGATGACTAACATTTATACTAGGGATGAATGAATTATTCAACTAAAGTTTTTTCTACAGTTGAAGTCTACAGTTGAAGTTTTTTTTTTAATCAAATGAGTTCACATCATCTGTCTAATCTCACAAGCATTCACATTTGAAATATATATGCATGATTTGTTGATAGTTTATAGTTGATATCCTGAGGCACACCAGCTAGCGTTAGCCATGGCAGAAAGACATGGAGACTCCTCCTTTCAGCAAGTCCAGATTAACTGCCTGCCTCACTATAGTGTGACTGAGTCTCCTGCTAGAATGAGGCATGCTGGGGCTCTGAGCTCAGCTCCATTCTTTGGCCTCTCCTTTGTAAATAAAGCTTTTGTTTTTTTGGGGCAATGGGCATCCCACTTTCTGTCTTTCTACCCAATCACAGCTACAGACAGCAGCTTCAAATATTGCTCAACACACAGCTAACTGCTTGAACAGGAGGGAGAACCCTTTTCCTCTAGTTGTTGGGAAATGTAGGCCCAGTGTCCTAGTAGTTGGCTGCTGGCAGCAGAACACTGTCAGAGGGTGCAATTAGAATGAGCAGGTATAATTTCTAGTTGACCTCTTCCCCCCACTTGTATATGACAGATTCATCGCAACATTTATTCCATGGCAAACAAGGTAGAGGGACAAGTGGGGGACACAAAGTGATTATTAATCATAGCAGAATGAGCAGTTTAACTGTAAGACTCTACACAGCCACAGATAAAGGAACACACCATCCCACCACCTTTCCTCAGAAAGTGTTCCTCTGTGTGTGACTGAGGCAGTCAGCAGAAGCAGGCCTCTGAGTTGATCCCATAATGCCTCCACTCCCGTTGTTCTCTCCTTTGTTCAGTTAGTTTCAGGGGAGCTTTTAAGAAAGAGTTGCATTACTTTGGAGACGTGCCCTGAAATATAATGAGAGAGAGAGAGCAGACCAGAGTTCCTGTGGAAAGTGTGACACCTCGGAATGAGCTGGCGGAGAAAACCCCATTAAAGAAACTAGGTATGGTCATTTGTCATTCAGCTAGCTATTAATAGTCAGGCAGGCTAATGGTGTCTAGTTGAATGCGTCGTTTTTCTGGTGATATAAGTAGGCTACTTTGTCATCAGGTCAGACCTGTGTCCCTGTTGAGGTTGTTTTTCCTCATATCAGGTCTGCGTCCCAAATGGCACCCTATTCCCTATATAATGCCCATAGTGCTCTGGTCAAAAGTAGTGCACTATATAGGGAATAGAGTGCTATTTGGAACACTGCCCAGGTGCTAGTAGGAAAAGCAGTTGATTGTTTGAGTGTCTGACTATGGGTCAGCATGTGTTTGTTTGTTTCCAATGAGGGTCAGTGGAATACATGATTGGATTTAGGCCTACTCTAGACGTGACAGTACATTGAGTAGATTGTGCTGACCTCAGGTGGTGCTGTAGTCCTGGTAGAGGGAGGTCATTACACTGAAAGGCTGTTATGTTCGTAGTCTGGTTCAGACAGAGACCTCTGGTATGTATGCAGATCATTTACCATGTGAATGTCTTCCAAGTTCTTTTATTTTGTTATTGGTTTGTTGGGATCCCCATTAGCCTACGTCAATGGTGACAGCTAGTCTTGCTGGTGTCCGACATATAAGGAAAAATACATCACTGACAAAATACCTTACAATTTCGTTAATCAAGATAACTTGTGTTTATTACTGGAATGGTCTCAGGGAAGCCTTGTTCTAGATGTGCTGGTGTTTATTACTGGAATGGTCTCAGGGAAGCCTTGTTCTAGATGTGCTGGTGTTTATTACTGGAATGGTCTCAGGGAAGCCTTGTTCTAGATGTGCTGGTGTTTATTACTGGAATGGTCTCAGGGAAGCCTTGTTCTAGATGTGCTGGTGTTTATTACTGGAATGGTCTCAGGGAAGCCTTGTTCTAGATGTACTGGTGTTTATTACTGGAATGGTCTTAGGGAAGCCTTGTTCTAGATGTGCTTTTATATTCAGCCAACTTCTCTGACTATGGTTCTATCAGATATGGGACCAGTAAGGTCTCGGAGTGCATTGAAAATGTTGAGAGGATCATTTTAGGAACTCATTATTTTCTATCGTTCTAGTTGCCAGTGTCTGTCTCATTTGAGGACCGGTTGACATTTAGTCATGTAAGACAAACACAAGTGGTATCAGAAGAGGTCAATAACGTTGCCACAATGTGTTGTGTGTTCTAATCAAATGTATTTATAAATCCCTTTTTACATCAGCTGATGTCACAAAGTGCTGTACAGAAACCCAGCCTAAAACCCCAAACAGCAATGCAGATGTAGAAGCACATGATGAAGCACGGTGGCTAGGAAAAACTCCCTAGAAAGGCAGGAACCTAGGAAGAAACCTAGAGAGGAACCAGGCTATGGGGGGTGGCCAGTTCTCTTCTGGCTGTGCTGGGTAGAGATTATAACAGTACATGGCCATTAAGGCCAGATAGTTCTTCAAGACGTTCAAAGATGACCAGCAGGGTCAAAGAATAATCACAGTGGTTGTGACTGTTGAGCTGTTCTCTAGTGTGTCGTGAACCTTGTTTAGATAAAACACAATGCCCTCGTGACACTTTGGAGAGTTTCCCCTACAGTGAACTCAGGACCTGGTTGGCTGCAGGTAGTGTCCTGCATGGGTCAGTTTTTTTGGAGCTGCACCCGCCCCACGCCGGCCACATCAATTCCTAGCCCCACCCGATATCCGACATCGGGACAGATTTTTCCCCGCAACCTGACCCACATGCAATGAATTGTTCCTAGTTGATTTATGACCTGCCAAATAACATCAGTGTAATTGTTTTTATTACTCCAGAGTAGTATGTTATTATTCCCTTCCCTGAATGAATGAATTTGTCTGCATGTCTATTCAACATTTGGATAAAAGGAAACCGGCAGTATCCTGTATAACTGACACAATCAGATTCATTCAGAATCACTAGGAGACTTTGCAGCATGACTTAAAGCAACACCTGACAGTGTCCTCAAGGTAACTCCTCCATGAAATAGCCTGCTGGGTCTTTGAGTCCACAGCAGGGTTGGGCTCAAATTAAATTAATTCAGGAATTAAACTGAAATTACAATTCAATGATTGAGAAAGGGGCATCTAATTGTAATTACCTCGATAAGTTGAAAAGGAGAAGCTATTTATGTGGAAAGTTTTTAAATGTGTGTTTTTAAAAATTCAAATCACTGAAATGACTGCCTTAAATTAGAATTGAGCCCAACGCTGGTCCACAGTGCAATGAATGAATTGAGAGGGTTGAAAGGGAATATCTTTTGTGATCACGAGTCCTTTCTGAGAAGCTCTGTCTATGGATTTGTATTGATGTTATGGCTAGGGAGTGTCTGGCATGGGGGCAGGGTGTAACCACTCAGCAGCAGATGGGAGATGGTTATCATATGACTCCTTAAGGTCATAACACACAATACAACCCCTGGGAATCCTTTGTCTCCCGGACCTTCATTTTAGGGTTGTCACCATACCAGTAACACCATACTCACAAGTATTGTGGCAAGGAAACAAAGCTTGAAGCGGATTTAATTTCTTGAGAAAACTGTCCTAATGTTAGAAACAAACAGCATGATGTTGTCACATTTGTTTATTTTGCAAGCTATAGCATCCACAAGTTTACATAAAGTAGGGTTTTATCAGACCATAGAGTTTAGTCTAATCCGTGTTTTCTTTTTTGCCATGGAAAATCTGGTATCGTAGTATAGCGATACTGGTATTGTGACAACGCTACTTCATTTCACCTTTAGATGTATCTCTGTGATGTTTGCTGTGTCTACATCAGCCGTCTGTCTGGACTAGATCACTCCATGCGTAGGCACTGTCATAGAAATAGAATCTCATTCTCCTTCTGTTGGCACGGTTACATTTTCTGTGTTGTCTTGTCAATGTTTTACTAGCCACTGTCTGCTGCTCTCAGAATGTATATCCTCCTCCAGTCATGTTGGTGTGTCATGGTGTGAGCAGCATTCTGTCATGGGTCATAGCCCAGGAACCTTATGGGTGAGGGTTTAGACACTTCTGTGTTCTAGTTCAATCACCGTCATTGACTGGTTGAGCTAAAAAGTGCATGATTATTCAGCTGCTGTATCTAGTTATGTTTTATAGTCTTTTACACCACATGAAAGGGTAGGCTGGGCATGGTGCGAAGCCCTGGGTTGGCGTGGTGCGAAGCCCTGGGTTGGCGTGGTGCGAAGCCCTGGGTTGGCGTGGTGCGATGCCCTGGGTTGGCGTGGTGCAAAGCCCTGGGCAAATACTTGAAATTTAAAAAGAAATACTTTATCTGTGTCTATTAGAGCTTTCCTGACTTAATGAACCAATAGAAAAAGTCCCAAAACTGCAAACCCCGCCCAGGTCTTAACTTTAGGTTTAAATGGTGATTGGGCTTGGGTTTACATTCGAGGTCGACCGATTATGATTTTTCAATGCCGATACCGATTATTGGAGGACCAAAAAAAAGCCGATACCGATTTAATTGGACGATTTTTTTGTTGTTGTTGATTTAAAAAAAAAAAGTTATTTTAATTTATTGATTTATTTGTAATAATGACAATTACAACAATACTGAATCAACACTTTTTAAAAAACTTAATATAATGCATCAATAAAATCAATTTAGCCTGAAATAAACAATGAAACCTGTTCAATTTGGTTTAAATAATGCAAAAACAAAGTGTTGGAGAAGAAAGTAAAAGTGCAATATGTGCCATGTAAAAAAGCTAATGTTTAAGTTCCTTGCTCAGAACATATGCGCAGGATAACATGACCTTCTCCCATTCCTCCTCTGGATCATCCAGATGGTCATTGGCAAACTTCAGACGGGCCTGGACATGCGCTGGCTTGAGCAGGGGGACCTTGCGTGCGCTGCAGGATTTTAATCCATGACGGCGTAGTGTGTTACTAATGGTTTTCTTTGAGACTGTGGTCCCAGCTCTCTTCAGGTCATTGACCAGGTCCTGCCGTGTAGTTCTGGGCTGATCCCTCACCTTCCTCATGATCATTGATGCCCCACGAGGTGAGATCTTGCATGGAGCCCCAGACTGAGGGTGATTGACCGTCATCTTGAACTTCTTCCATTTTCTAATAATTGCGCCAACAGTTGTTGCCTTCTCACCAAGTTGCTTGCCTATTGTCCTGTAGCCCATCCCAGCCTTGTGCAGGTCTACAATTTTATCCCTGATGTCCTTACACAGCTCTCTGGTCTTGGCCATTGTGGAGAGGTTGGAGTCTGTTTGATTGAGTGTGTGGACAGGTGTCTTTTATACAGGTAACGAGTTCAAACAGGTGCAGTTAATACAGGTAATGAGTGGAGAACAGGAGGGCTTCTTAAAGAAAAACTAACAGGTCTGTGCGAGCTGGAATTCTTACTGGTTGGTAGGTGATCAAATACTTATGTCATGCAATAAAATGCAAATTATTTACTTAAAAATCATACAATGTGATTTTTGTTTTAGATTCCGTCTCTCACAGTTGCAGTGTACCTATGATAAAAATGACAGACCTCACATGCTTTGTAAGTAGGAAAACCTGCAAAATCGGCAGTGTATCAAATACTTGTTCTCCCCACTGTACCTTTGACTATTGGATGTTCTTATAGGCACTTTAGTATTGCCAGTGTAACGGTATAGCTTCCGTCCCTCGCCCCGAACCCGGAACACTTCAACAACAGCCACCCTCGAAGCATCGTTACCCATCGCTCCACAAAAGCCACGGCCCTTGCAGAGCAAGGGGAACAACTACTTCAAGGTCTCAGAGCGAGTGACGTCACCGATTGAAACGCTATTAGCGCACCCCGCTAACTAGCTAGCCATTTCACATCTGTTACACCAGCCTAATCTCGGGAGTTGATAGGCTTGAAGTCATAAACAGCTCAATGCTTGAAGCACAGCGAAGAGCTGCTGGCAAATGCACGAAAGTGCTGTTTGAATGAATGCTTACGAGCCTGCTGCTGCCTACCAGTCAGCAGTCAGACTGCTCTGTCCAATATCAAATCATAGACTTAATTATAACATAACACACAGAAATACGAGCCTTAGGTCATTAATATGGTCAAATCCGGGAACTATCATTTCGAAAACACAATGTTTATTCTTTCAGTGAAATACGGAACCGTTCCGTATTTTATCTAACGGGTGGCGTCCATAAGTCTAAATATTCCTGTTACATTGCACAACCTTCAATGTTGTCATAATTACGTAAAATTCTGGCAAATTAGTTCGCAAACGAGCCAGGCGGCCCAAACTGTTGCATATACCCTGACTCTGCGTGCAATGAATGCAAGAGAAGTGACACAATTTCCCTAGTTTAATATTGCCTGCTAACCTGGATTTCTTTTAACTAAATATGCAGGTTTGAAAAAATATATACATCTGTGTATTGATTTTAAGAAAGGCATTGATGTTTATGGTTAGGTACATTCGTGCAACGATTGTGCTTTTTTCGCAAATGTGCTTTTGTTAAATCATCCCCCGTTTGGCGAAGTTGGCTGTCTTTGTTATGAAGAAATAGTATTCACACCGTTCGCAACGAGCCAGGCGGCCCAAACTGCTGCATATACCCTGACTCTGTTGCACAGAACGCAAGAGAAGTGAACTCAATTTCCCTAGTTAAAAGAAATTCATGTTAGCAGGCCATATCAACTAAATATGCAGGTTTAAAAATATATACTTGTGTATTGATTTTAAGAAAGGCGTTGATGTTTATGGTTAGGTACACATTGGTGCAACGACAGTGCTTTTTTTTGCGAATGCGCTTGTTAAATCACCCGTTTGGCGAAGTAGGCTATGATTCAATGATAAATTAACAGGCACCGCATCGATTATATGCAACGCAGGACAAGCTAGATAAACTAGTAATATCATCAACCATGTGTAGTTAACTAATGATTATGTTAAGATTGATTGTTTTTTATAAGATACGTTTAATGCTAGCTAGCACCTTACCTTGGCTCCTTGCTGCACTCACATAACAGGTAGTCCGCCTGCCATGCAGTCTCCTCGTGGAGTGCATTGTAATCGGCCATGATCGGTGTCCAAAATGCCGATTACGATTGTTATGAAAACTTGAAATTGGCCCTAATTAATCGGCCATTCCGATTAATCGGTCGACCTCTAGTTTACATCCCAAATAGTACCATGCCCTGGTCATAAGTAGTGCACTATGTAGGGAGTGAGGTGGTACCATGCCCTGGTCATAAGTAGCGCACTATGTAGGGAGTGAGGTGGTACCATGCCCTGGTCATAAGTAGTGCACTATGTAGGGAGTGAGGTGGTTCCATGCCCTGGTCATAAGTAGTGCACTATGTAGGGAATGAGGTGTCATTTAGGATGCATGCTTGCCCCATCAGGATTAGAATGGACTGGGCCAGATAATCTGTTGTTTTGTTTACTCTGTAATGTAAAGATATTGGACCCTTTTTTGTTTTCACTATTTAGACACAGCGATGTGGATCTTGAGCAATGGCCTCAGGTGATGTGTCTGCCATCATTAGGAACCTCTTTATTTAGCCATATGAAAAGTACCAGGATTTAACTGAACTGGCAAAGGGAAGGCAAAAATGGCCCATGATTATGTCTACTTTACAAAATGTATATTATAAGCTTCATTAGTGTTACATAGTAGTAACAATTAAATGGAAACACGTAATATATGCTTGCTTGTCTTCCATTGGAAAGCACCCTCTATTATAATAATAATTACCTGTGGATGGCATTTACTTTACAGATGAATGTCTATTTTTAGCTGCTGAGGCCACATATATAAACAGAGGACTGAGTCACTCTGGAGTCTGTGTGCTGTGGGTTGTTTTCATAAGATGAGAAGATGAAACATTGTGGATTATGAGACGATGAATGAATGGATGATGAACTTCCCCTCGTCCCACTCAGTTTAGACCTCTCCTGTTCTCAAAACAACACGTAGGTATGGTGTGCCTGTGTCAGAAAGCAAATAAGAATATCTCATGTGCCGTTCTTCCTCCATATACTGAAACATTTACCTGTCAGCTGTCCGCTGGGCCTAATGCAGTACATGCAGCTTTGTCAGCAGCAGCTATAGGTATTAGAATGTGATGCTGCCTTGGAGGAGACCCAGGAGTCATTATGACCTGACACATGACATGGGCCCTGAACCTCACCTGTTATCTCAGGTGTTTAGAGGGGAATGTTCCAGAGTCAGTGGGGTATCGGAGTGACTGAGGCCTGTCTCTTCTTGGGTTTCAGTTCTACCGCTGATATCTCAAAAACTTCAGGCCAGAGTTCAGCATAGGGAACAGGTTACAGACATCGGCTATATCCCAAATGGCACCCTGTTCCCTATGTAGTGCACTACTTTTGACCAGTGCCCTATATAGGGAATAGGGTGCCATTTGGGACACATCCCTAGTTACTCACCAGCAGCACTACATGTCACCTCTCTCACTAGGTGTCACTCTTGTGTTTAGTGATGCACCGAAATTACATTTTTGGCCGATATCTCATATTTTCCTTGCCAAAAAAACCGATACCGATAACTGATATTGAAAAATTTTGCGGCCTTTTAAGCATGCTAGTACAGTTAAATAGTTAACACACACACATGAACGCAGCGGTCTAAGGCACAGCATCTCAGTGCAAGAGGTGTCACTACAGTCCCTGGTTCGAATCCGGGCTCTATCACATCCGGCCGTGATTGGGAATCTCAGAGAGCGGCAGCACAATTGGCCCAGCGTTGTCTGGGTTTGGCCGGGGTAGACCGTCATTGTAAATAATAATTTGTTCTTAACTGACTTGCCTAGTTAAATAAAGGTTACACACACCACACTGACCCCCCCCCCCCCCCCCAAAAAAAGTTTTTCATTTACGTATGTCTCCGTTACCAGTAAAACAATCAAAAGCTATTTATTTCACTTACTTGCTGTGTTTCGTTGTTCATTTCTTCAGTCGTTTCATTCTCAACCAGGATTTCTATGGAATGTCGTTTGGGTCTTTGCGTGTCAATAAAGATACGTGTCAAATAACACTATTTGACGTGTCATAACCAATCAGGATCTGAATATGACTGCACGTCACATAATAATTTAATGCGTTCATACATTTTTTTACGTAGTTATTACACATAGATTACACTCTCACTCGTATTTCATATGTCACAACGATTCATCAATACGTATGCTATGATGCTGGTAAAGTTGTCTCGCGCACCTACAGTGCTGGTCATAAATACATTTTTAAAAAGCTAGCTAGCTCATGAATGTAAACAATGTTCTTCCACAAAAACATGGCAAAACGACATCTGTTTCAGTAGCTATAGTTAGCTAGTTAACTATATAGCTTGGTGTCATCTAAAACAACCATAATTTATAAGACAGTTCTTATTTGATTAATGGTGGTCGGACCCATCTATGTGAAGCTAGCCACAATAAGGATTAGCCACAATAGTGGACTTTGCGGTTAGCTATCAAAATAAAAGTATAGCATAATTCTACTGTTTTTATTCATTTGCATCACTGTCAATGTCATACTTTTATTTTGAAGGCAATGCGCAAATTCCACTATTGTGCCTAATCCTTATGTTGCTAGCTTCACAACACAACCTGGTCTGGTTGAACCTCACTAGCCAGATGAAGCTACCTGGCTGCTTATAACTTTAGCTAGCTATTTATTTTCAATGACTGAAGTTCAATTTCAATAGGTGAACAAGTGGCAACCTAGCTAATACTTAGTCACAATGATTCCTAAATCATTGTTAAGAGTAATGAAAATGACTGCATTTTCTACTGGTCATTGTTTTCAGGCTGGTTGTATTGGTGCTAGCTAGGTACCAAGCTAAAGCTAGCTACCCCAGAAGTTGAGGTGGAACAAATTATGCTTTATTACCAACGTGGTATTGTAAACACATCGTTCGTGGCCAGTGTTTGCTTGTTTGCAGACTTTTTTGTACAGCTTTGACAGTGCGACTATCTTTTTTGACACGCAAAGACCCAAACGGCATTCCATAGTATGTATGTCATGAAGCTAATAGCAGTGGCGCTAATAACTGTGTGCAACTCCGGTAAGGCAACATCTGAAAAATAGGTAGTGTGTACCGGTGCTCGACCAGTCGGTGAAAGCCAACATCACCCACGACAGAGAACGGTTGATTGTCAAGGGCAATGAATTCAATTATCTTGGCTTTAATGGATTTCGCCTTTGAGTTGTCTCGCTGAAATTTTCTTACTCTTTCAAATGACTGTTCGACTTGTTGACTGCTCGATCCACACAGCAGACATTGTGGGCTAGGTTAGGAATGCTGTGTTGCACGTGTAGCGCAACATTTTACGTGGCGTCATTACGTCATGTACCTACGTTATATACAGTTTGTCACGCCCTGGCCTTAGTATTCTTTGTTTTCTTAATTATTTTAGTTAGGTCAGGGTGTGACATGGGGAATGTATGTGTTTTTTGTAGTGTCTAGGGTGGTTGTAAGGTTTAGGGGGTTTATTAGAGTAGTTGGGTTTATGTTTAGTATAGAAGTCTAGCTGTGTCTATGGTTGAGTGTAGGTATCTAGGAAAGTCTATGGTTGCCTGAATTGGGTCTCAATTAGAGACAGCTGGTTATTGTTGTCTCTGATTGGGAGCCATATTTAAGGCAACCATAGGCTTTAGCTGTTTGTGGGGAATTGTCTATGTCGAAGTGTTTTGTGTCAGCACTTATGTTTGTATAGCTTCACGGTCGTCTGTTTTGTTGGTTTGTTTTGTTTTTTTCCTTCTTTAAATAAATAGAAGATGTACTTTCCACGCGCTGCGCCTTGGTCCTCTCTCAGTCCCTTTGACGATCGTGACAGAATTCCCCACCAACAAAAGATCAAGCAGCGGTGTAACGGGAGTAAGGGACAGCGCAAGAAGGAGGAATGGACATGGGAGGATATTTTGGACGGAAAGGGTTGCTACACATGGGAGGAGATTCTGGCTGGTAAGGATCGCCTCCCATGGGAACAGCTGGAGGCAGCTCGGAGAGCGGAGGAAACCGGAGAGAGGAACCGGCGTTATGAGGGGACGCGTCTAGCACGGAAGCCCGAAAAGCCCGTGAGTACTACCCAAACATTTCTTGGGGGGGGGGGGCTAAGAGGTAGTGGGCCGAGGGCAGGTAGGAGACCTGCGCCCACTTCCCAGGCTAACCGTGGAGAGCGGGAGTACGGGCGGACACCGTGTTACGCAGTAGAGCGCACGGTGTCTCCTGTACGTGTGCATAGCCCGGTGCGGGTTATTCCACCTCCCCGCACTGGTAGGGCTAGATTGAGCGTTGAGCCGGATGTCATGAAGCCGGCCCTACATATCTGGCCACCAGTACGTCTCCTCGGGCCGGCTTACATGGCACCAGCCTTACGCATGGTGTCCCCGGTTCGCCTACATAGCCCGGTGCGGGTTATTCCACCTCCCCGCACTGGTCGGGCGACGGGGAGCATTCAACCAGGTAAGGTTGGGCAGGCTCAATGCTCAAGGGAGCCAGTACGCTTGCACGGTCCGGTATTTCCGGCGCTACCTCCCCGCCCCAGCCCAGTACCACCAGTGCCTACACCACGCACCAGGCTTCCAGTGCGTTTTCAGAGCCCTGTTCCTCCTCCACGCACTTTTCCTATGGTGCGTGTCTCCAGCCCAGTGCCTCCAGTTCCGGCACCACGCACTAAGCCACCTGTGCGTCTCCAGAGCCCTGTACACACTGTTCCTTCTCCCCGTACTCGTCCTGATGTGCGTGCCCTCAGCCCGGTGCCACCAGTGCCGGTACCACGCACCAGGCAAATAGTACGCTTTGAGAGTCCAGTGTGCCCTGTCCCTGCTCCCCGCACTAGCATGAAGGTGCGTGTCCTTAGCCCGGTGCCTCCAGTTCCGGCACCACGCACCAGGTCTACAGTGCGTCTCAGCCGGCCAGAGTCTGCCGTCTGCCCAACGGCGCCTGAACTGTCCGTCTGCCAAGCGCCGCATGAACTGCCCGTCTGCCATGAGCCTGCAAAGCCGCCCGTCTGCCATGAGCCTACAGAGCCTTCCGCCAGACTGGAGCCGCTAGAGCCTTCCGCCAGACAGGAGCCGCTAGAGCCTTCCGCCAGACAGGAGCAGCCAAAGCCTTCCGCCAGACAGGATCAGTCTGAGCCATCCGTCTCCGCAGCGCCATCTGAGCCATCCGTCTCCTCAGCGCCATCTGAGCCATCCGTCTCCCCAGCGCCGTCTGAGCCATCCGTCTCCCCAGCGCCGTCTGAGCCATCCGTCTCCCCAGCGCCGTCTGAGCCATCCGTCTCCCCAGCGCCGTCTGAGCCATCCGTCTCCCCAGCGCCGTCTGAGCCATCCGTCTGTCCCGAGCCGTCAGAGCCGCCCGTCTGTCCCGAGCCGTCAGAGCCGCCCGTCTGTCCCGAGCCGTCAGAGCCGTTAGTCAGTCAGGAGCCGCTAGAGCCATTCGTCAGTCAGGATCTGCCAGAGCCGCCAACCAGACAGGATCTGCCAGAGCCGCCAACCAGACAGGATCTGCCAGAGCCGCCAACCAGACAGGATCTGCCAGAGCCGCCAACCAGACAGGATCTGCCAGAGCCGCCAACCAGCCATGAGCGTCCAGAGCCGTCAGCCAGCCATGAGCAGCCAGATCCGTCAGCCAGCCATGAGCAGCCAGATCCGTCAGCCAGCCATGAGCAGCCAGATCCGTCAGCCAGCCATGAGCAGCCAGATCCGTCAGCCAGCCATGAGCAGCCAGATCCGTCAGCCAGCCATGAGCAGCCAGATCCGTCAGCCAGCCAGATCCGTCAGCCAGCCATGAGCCGTCCAGCCAGGATCCGCCAGAGCCGTCCAGCCAAGATCCGCCAGAGCAGTCATCCAGCCAGGATCCGTCCCTCAGTCCGGAGCTGCCGTCCCTCAGTCCGGAGCTGCCCCTTATCCTGGTGCTGCCCCTTATCCTGGTGCTGCCCCTTATCCTGGTGCTGCCCCTTATCCTGGTGCTGCCCCTTATCCTGGTGCTGCCCCTTATCCTGGTGCTGCCCCTTATCCTGGTGCTGCCCCTTATCCTGGTGCTGCCCCTTATCCTGGTGCTGCCCCTTAGTCCGGTGCTGCCCCTTAGTCCGGTGCTGCCCCTTAGTCCGGTGCTGCCCCTTAGTCCGGTGCTGCCCCTTAGTCCGGTGCTGCCCCTTAGTCCGGTGCTGCCCCTTAGTCCGGTGCTGCCCCTTAGTCCGGTGCTGTCCCTTAATCCAGTGGGGTTAATGTGGAGGGTGGCCATTTGGAGGAGGCTACGTAAGCGGGTAGTGACTATGGTGGGGTGGGGACCACGACCAGTGCCGGAGCCGCCGCCGTGGACGGACGCCCACCCAGACCCTCCCCTAGACTATGTGCTGGTGCGCCCGGAGTTTGCACCTTAAGGGGGGGGTTATGTCACGCCCTGGCCTTAGTATTCTTTGTTTTCTTAATTATTTTAGTTAGGTCAGGGTGTGACATGGGGAATGTATGTGTTTTTTGTAGTGTCTAGGGTGGTTGTAAGGTTTAGGGGGTTTATTAGAGTAGTTGGGTTTATGTTTAGTATAGAAGTCTAGCTGTGTCTATGGTTGAGTGTAGGTATCTAGGAAAGTCTATGGTTGCCTGAATTGGGTCTCAATTAGAGACAGCTGGTTATTGTTGTCTCTGATTGGGAGCCATATTTAAGGCAACCATAGGCTTTAGCTGTTTGTGGGGAATTGTCTATGTCGAAGTGTTTTGTGTCAGCACTTATGTTTGTATAGCTTCACGGTCGTCTGTTTTGTTGGTTTGTTTTGTTTTTTTCCTTCTTTAAATAAATAGAAGATGTACTTTCCACGCGCTGCGCCTTGGTCCTCTCTCAGTCCCTTTGACGATCGTGACACAGTTGAAGTCGGAAGTTTACATACACCTTAGCCAAATACATTTAAACTCCGTTGTTCACAATTCTTGACATTTAATCTTAGTAAAAATTCCCTGTTTTAGGGCAGTTAGGATCACTACTTTATTTTAAGAATGTGAAATGTCAGAATAATAGTCGAGAATTATTTATTTCAGGTTTTATTTACTTTATCACATTCCCAGTGGGTCAGAAGTTTACATACACTCAATTAGTATTTGGCAGCATTGCCTTTCAATTGTTTAACTTGGGTCAAACGTTTCGGGTAGCCTTTCACAAGCTTCCCACAATAAGTTGGGTGAATTTTGGCCCATTCCTCTTGACAGAGCTGGTGTAACCTAAGTCAGGTTTGTAGGCCTCCTTGCTCGCACACGCTTTTTCAGTTCTGCCCACAAATCTTCTATAGGATTGAGGTTAGGGCTTTGTGATGGCCACTCCAATACCTTGACTTTGTTGTCCTTAAGCCATTTTGCCACAACTTTGGAAGTATGCTTGGGGTCATTGTCCATTTGGAAGACCCATTTGCGACCAAGCTTTAACTTCCTGACTGATGTCTTGAGATGTTGCTTCAATATATCCACATCTTTTTCCTTCCTCACTATGCCATCTATTTTGTGTACCAGTCCCTCCTGCAGCAAAGCACCCCCACAACATGATGCTGCCACTCCCGTGCTTCACGGTTGGGATAGTGTTCTTCGGCTCCCCCTTTTTCCTCCAAACATAATGGTCATTATGGCCAAACCGTTCTATTTTTGTTTCATCAGACCAGAGGACATTCCTCCAAAAAAGTACTATATTTGTCCCCATGTGCAGTTGCAAACCTTAGTCTGGCTTTTTTATGGCAGTTTTGGAGCAGTGACTTCTTCCTTGCTGAGCGGCCTTTCAGGTTATGTCGATATAGGACTCTTTTTACTGTGGATATAGATACTTTTCTACCTGTTTCCTCCAGCATCTTTACAGGTCCTTTGCTGTTGTTCTGGGATTGATTTGCACTTTTCGCACCAAAGTACGTTCATCTCTAGGAGACAGAACGCGTCTCCTTCCTGAGCGGTATGATGGCTGCGTGGTCCCATGGTGTTTATACTTGCGTACAATTGTTTGTACAGATGAACGTGGAAATTGCTCCCAAGGATGAACCAGACTTGTGGAGGTCTCCAATTTTTTCCTGAAGTCTTGGCTGATTTCTTTTGATTTTCCCTTGATGTCAATCAGAGGCACTAAGTTTGAAGGTAGGCCTTGAAATACATCCACAGGTACACCTCTAATTGACTCAAATGATGTCAAGTAGCCTATCAGAAGCTTCTAAAGCCATGACATCCTTTTCTGGAATATTCCAAGCTGTTTAGAGGCACAGTCAATTTAGTGTATGTAAACTTCTGACCCACTGGAATTGTGATTAAGTGAAATAATCTGTCTGTAAACAATTGTTGGACAAATTACTTGTGTCATGCACAAAGTAGATGTTCTAACCGACTTGCCAAAACTATAGTTTCTTAACAAGACATTTGTGGAGTGGTTGAAAAACCAACATAAGTGTATGTAAACTTCCGACTTCAACTGTAGGTATGCACTGCAGCTTTGACATCAGTTTTCAACATCGGCGTTAAACTAGACATCGGGCGGATACCGATGTTGGCATTTTTGCTAATATCGTCCGATTCCGATATGTTCACCGATATATCGTGCGTCCCTACTTGTGTTACTAAGTGTGCCCTGAGGCTAACAATCAATAAAGTACGGCCTTGCAACTCCCAATGTGCTTTTCAGCTATCGCTAAGTGGTGCCGGGCTGGTCAATGGAACTTCTAGGGAATGCTAATGTGGAGCAGTTTGTTTGTGTAACACAGAGAAGTGAAGTCACAGTGTAGTTTATGGGCTGTGTCTCCTGTTGGTGAGTTATTGTGTGTGTGCTGATGTTCCAGAACCATCAGACTGGAACAAATCCTTTCTCTAAAGAAACAGCATGGTGTGGAACACACTATTTCTGAGAGAATTCCTGCACTGATCTCGCTCTCGCTCTCTCTCTGCACTCTTGATAACAATCCTGACCTTGAGTCTGTGATCCAAGCTGCCTGACCCATGTACTGAGAGTCAGTGAGTCAGAGTAACTGACAGAGAGGTCTGTTTAAAGTGCCAGGCTTGGCCATCCATCTGTGTAATGTCCCTGGGGTTGTCCAGGCTGTCATAAAGGTAATGGACTGGGACAATGTGTTTTAGAGGGAGTAGATGAGGCATCATCACCACATGAAAACAGGGCATTGAGTTGAATATTGATTTATTGAGTAGAGCAGACCTTTCCCCCTGTGTGTGTGTGGGTGGCTGTGTTTTGTTGATGACGTTTACACTAAAGAGTCAGCTGTAGGATCATGCTGCTGTGCATCTCTGGCGGTATCGCTGCTGCGCTCAAACACGTGTGTGTGTGTGTATTCAGTATGTATAGACAGCTATAGCAGCAGCAGGAACAGCAGTAGCAGTAATGTCTGGCACAGCAGCACCGGCCCTCTGAGCTCACGGCCCTCTAGCCTACAGGCTGATGATACGATGGTGATGTGATCAGTGTGCGCTTGGCTCGGCTTTCCCCATGTGGAGGCTCGCTGCCCGGGCTCAGTGTGGCTGCTGATGAGGGGAGGGGTACAGGCTGTCTGGCCCACAGAGTGTGTATCCCAGATAGCACCCTATTCACTACGTCGTGCACTACATTTGACCAGAACCCTGTGGGCCCTACCTGCACTACTATGTACTACATGGGGAATAGAGTGCCATTGGGGACAGTTGCTACACTACATCGCCCTCCAACCAAGGTGTGTGTCTGTTCTCCTTCCCCGGCACGTGTAAATATCCTCCTGTAAATGAGTGTCTCCCTGTATTTATATTTCTGGTCAATTTACTGATTTTATATAATTCCTTATTATGCAGCATTGTTGAGAGTGAACCTGCAAGTAAGCATTTCATTGTACTGTGTACCATTTTTATCCTGTGCATGTGGCAAATAGACTTGACGTGTGTGTGTGTGTGTGTGTGTGTGTGTGTGTGAGAGAGAGAGAAGTGTTCACGTGGGCAGATCATCTCTCCTGTAATTGGTGTTGTCATGGGGATCTATCCAGAGGTCTCTTAGGTTGTTCTCTTGTCTGGCACCAGGTCAGTAACCTTAGCCACCACACTGACTCCACAGTTCTATCAGGTCAGTAACCTTAGCCACCACACTGACTCCACAGTTCTATCAGGTCAGTAACCTTAGCCACCACACTGACTCCACAGTTCTATCAGGTCAGTAACCTTAGCCACCACACTGACTCCACAGTTCTATCAGGTCAGTAACCTTAGCCACCACACTGACTCCACAGTTCTATCAGGTCAGTAACCTAAGCCACCACGCTGACTCCACAGTTCTATCAGGTCAGTAACCTAAGCCACCACACAGTTCTATCAGTGCCAGGCGAGCTTCTCAGACATCTGCTATAGGAACACAGTGAATATGCACAGTGCCAATATGACCCACCCATCACTCATGTGTGGATCCTGGATGTCAGACCTCTACATCAAAGAGCTGTGCTTTTATTGGTCACAGTTCGATTGATGGCTCTATAACCAAATAGTCTTGAAGAGGTCATAAATATTCAGTAGGATTTGAATGTGAATGGTATTGAAAGCCCTCCAACTACCTTGTGTTGTCCAGTATGTTAGTTGTGTAATGTATTATGAATGGTGTGTTCATTCCCAACGCTCAGGCGCTTCATCTGATTGTAGTATGCCCTGGTTTCTGGGGTTGTTGCGTCATATCACATGACATGTGAGAGGTAGAATAATATTGCATGCTTTGTAGAGGTCACATTACAATGGCAAGAGCCTTTAGTGGTAGTTTTAAGGGCTTTCAGTCATCTGTTGCTGGGGGCAGTGTGTGTGTGTGTTTGTGTGTGTGTGTGTGTGAGATCTGCTTTCACATACACACCTGTATGATGACCTCAGTTGACCCTTTGTTCAGGTTTAGCAGCTGAATTTACAGCAAAAAATAGTGACAAGTAACGGCACAGCCTTTTCTACTGCATATAAACTCAGCAAAATAAGAAATGTCCTCTCACTGTTAACCTCTCTAGGGTACGTGAGACGTTAGCGTCCCACCTCGTCAACAGCCAGTGAAAGTGCAGGGCGCCATATTCAAAACAACAGAAATCCCATAATTAAAATTCCTCAAACATACATGTATTTTACACCATTTTAAAGATACACTTGTTATAAATCCAGCCACAGTGTTCGATTTCAAAAAAGCTTTACGACGAAAGCAAACCAAATGATTATGTTAGGTGAGTGCCTATTCACAGAATAACACAGCCATTTTACCAGCCAAAGAGAGGATTCACAAAAAGCAAAAATATAGATAAAATTAATCACTAACCTTTGATGATCTTCATCAGATGACACTCATAGGACTTCATGTTACACAATACATGTATGTTTTGTTAGGTTAAGTTCATATTTATATCCAAAAATCTGAGTTTACATTGGTGCCTTACGTTCAGAAGTCACAAAACATCCTTTGATTTTGCAGAGAGCCACATCAATTTACAGGAATACTCATAATAAACATTGCTAAAAGATACAACTGTTATGCATGGAATTTTAGATGCACTTCTCCTTAATGCAACCGCTGTGTCAGATTTCAAAAAAGCTTTACGAAAAAAGCAAACCATGCAATAGTCTGAGTCGGCGTTCAGAGCCCAATCAAGACACAAATATAGCCTCCATATTATGCAGTCAACAGAAGTCAGAAGTAACAATATAAACATTCACTTACCTTTGATGATCTTCATCAGAATGCACTCCCAGGAATCCCAGTTCCACAATAAATGTTTGTTTTTGTTCGATAATGTCCATAATTTATGTCCAAATTCCTCCTTGTTGTTCTAGCGTTCAGTACACTTTCCAAACTCACGACGCGCGGGCAGGTCCAGCGCAAAGTACGGACGAAAAATTAAAAAAGTTATATTACAGTCCGTAAAAACATGACAAACTAAGTATTGAATCAATCTTTAGGATGTTTTTAACATAATTCTTCAATAATGTTCCAACCGGAGTATTCCTGTGTCTTCAGAATAGCGATGGAACAGAGCTCGCTCTCACGTGAATGCGCATGGTCACTTCATTGCAGACCTGACTCATTCCTCTCTCCTTCGGCCCCACTAAACAGTAGAGGCATCAGACAAGGTTCTAACGACTGTTGACATCTAGTGGAAGCCTTAGGAAGTGCAACATTACCAATATTCCACTGTATCTTCAATCGGAGCTGAGTTGAAAATCGGCCAACCTCAGATTTCTCACTTCCTGGTTGGATTTTTCTCAGGTTTTTGCCTGCCTGATGAGTTCTGTTATACTCACAGATATCATTCGAACAGTTTTAGAAACTTCGGAGTGTTTTCTATCCAAATAATATGCATATTCTAGCTTTTATGGCTTTGTAGCAGGCCGTTTACTCTGGGCATGCTTTTCATCCGGACGTGAAAATACTGCCCCCTACCCCAAAGAAGTTAACTGTGTTTATTTTCAGCAAACTTAACGTGTAAATATTTGTATAAACATAAGATTCAACAACTGAGACATAAACTGAACAAGTTCCACAGACACGTGACTAACAGAAATTGAATGTGTCCCTGAACAAAGGGGGGGTCAAAATCAAAAGTGTAACGGTCAGTATCTGGTGTGGCCACCAGCTGCATTAAGTACTGCTAGTGCATCTACTCCTCATGGACTGCACCATATTTGCCAGTTCTTGCTGTGAGATGTTACCCCACTCTTCCACCAAGGCTCCTGCAAGTTCCCGGACATTTCTGGGGTGAATGGCCCTAGCCCTCACCCTCCGATCCAACAGGTCTCAGACGTGCTCAATGGGATTGAGATCCGGACTCAATTGCTGGCCATGGCAGAACACTGACAATCCTGTCTTGCAGGAAATCACACACAGAACAAGCAGTATGGCTGGTGGCATTGTCATGCTGGAGGGTCATGTCAGGATGAGTCTGCAGGAAGGGTACCGCATGAGGGAGGAGGATGTCTTCCCTGTAACGCACAGCGTTGAGATTGCCTGCAATGACAACAAGCTCAGTCCGATGATGCTGTGACACACAGTTCCAGACCATGACGGACCCTCCACCTCCAAATCGATCCCACTCCAGAGTACAGGCCTCGGTGTAACGCTCATTCTGTCGACGATAAACGCGAATCCGACCATCGCCCTTGGTGAGACAAAACTGCGACTCGTCAGTGAAGAGCACTTTTTGCCAGTCCTGTCTGGTCCAGCGACAGTGGGTTTGTGCCCATAGGCGACGTTGTTGCCGGTGATGTCTGATGAGGACCTGCCTTACAACAGGCCTACAAGTGCTCAGTCCAGCTTCTCTCAGCCTATTGCGGACAGCCTGAGCACTGATGGAGGAATTGTGCGTTCCTAGTGTAACTTGGGCAGTTGTTGTTGCCATCCTGTACTTGTCCCACAGGTGTGATGTTTATAGAAGGGAAAACTAACATCACTCTTGGGTGGGGTTGGGATAAGAAAACTAACATTGTAATTCATTATATTTATTGGTTGAGTCTTGACTTTTAAATGTATAAACTTATCCAATGTATTTAGTAGAATCATCATAGCAGGTAGAACGATCATAGAATCATCTCTCTCAAGTGAATAGAAATGCTGTGACTCAATTTTGTCTTGATAGCCTGCAGGAGTAGAGACCGACAGAGCCTCCTGCTTTAACCTGACCTCTGCTTTAAGTACAGACAACAGGGAGAAATAGAGGTGAGGGAAGTAAAAAGCAAAGTGGTCTGCTATTTATAGCAAGCCTTTCAACATCACTGGTCTTGAGTTCAGTCTGGGATATGGTGTGTAATATTGTCTGTAATGTCCCCTAGCTAGCCAGTAACCTCTTACTGTATCTAGGTAGATATGGTGTATAATATTGTCTGTAATGTCCCCTAGCTAGCCAGTAACCTCTTACTGTATCTAGGTAGATATGGCGTATAATATTGTCTGTAATGTCCCCTAGCTAGCCAGTAACCTCTTACTGTATCTAGGTAGATATGGTGTGTAATATTGTCTGTAATGTCCCCTAGCTAGCCAGTAACCTCTTACTGTATCTAGGTAGATATGATGTGTAATATTGTCTGTAATGTCCCCTAGCTAGCCAGTAACCTCTTACTGTATCTAGGTAGATATGGTGTGTAATATTGTCTAATGTCCCCTAGCTAGTCAGTAACCTCTTACTGTATCTAGGTAAGCCAGTAACCTCTTACTGTATCTAGGTAGATATGATGTGTAATATTGTCTGTAATGTCCCCTAGCTAGCCAGTAACCTCTTACTGTATCTAGGTAGATATGGTGTGTAATATTGTCTGTAATGTCCCCTAGCTAGCCAGTAACCTCTTACTGTATCTAGGTAGATATGATGTGTAATATTGTCTGTAATGTCCCCTAGCTAGCCAGTAACCTCTTACTGTATCTAGGTAGATATGGTGTGTAATATTGTCTAATGTCCCCTAGCTAGTCAGTAACCTCTTACTGTATCTAGGTAGATATGGTGTGTAATATTGTCTGTAATGTCCCCTAGCTAGCCAGTAACCTCTTACTGCATCTAGGTAGATATGGTGTGTAATATTGTCTGTAATGTCCCCTAGCTAGCCAGTAACCTCTTACTGCATCTAGGTAGATATGGTGTGTAATATTGTCTGTAATGTCCCCTAGCTAGCCAGTAACCTCTTACTGTATCTAGGTAGATATGGTGTGTAATAAGAACATGTGTTGATGTGTAGTGTATATATCTTTGAAAGAGACATGACCCCCTGTTAAAATAAAGATGAAATATATCAGCTATTTGATCCTCTGTGATGTTTAAGAGCTCATTGGCAAAGACTTACGACTTTTTTTTCTTCATTTAATCACTTTTCATTTTCAAGTTTGTTTGTTTTGCCTCACTTACATCGGCCGGTCCGTGATTAGCTGTGTGTTGTAGTGCGCATGTGAATGCTTGCCAGTATTTACCGTGCACAGGGGGTCGTCCAGCACCTTGTGTTTGGTTTGGAATGAAGCCTATGCATGGAATTAGAGAATATATTGTTGATACTAGTAGACGAAGGTATATATCTTTTTAGATTTTGAACCCTTCCTGTGTTTTGCTTGTTTTGTCAGTCTTTTTTTGTCAACTTTAATGTTGTATTACCTAGCCTATAATAAAACTCTACCTGATTCTGCACCTTTTATTTTGCGTCCTGTTGTCATGGTCTATTTAAAGGCATCCGCATGCTTCTTAAACAAAACCGTTCAGAAGAGTTTGTGCAAATATTATGGTGATGTTTTTGTTGTGGACTTGGGTAAGGGTTTTGTTAGTTGTGGACTTGGGTAAGGGTTTTGTTAGTTGTGGACTTGGGTAAGGGGTTTTGTTAGTTGTGGACTTGGGTAAGGGTTTTGTTAGTTGTGGACTTGGGTAAGGGTTTTGTTAGTTGTGGACTTGGGTAAGGGGTTTTGTTAGTTGTGGACTTGGGTAAGGGGTTTTGTTAGTTGTGGACTTGGGTAAGGGTTTTGTTAGTTGTGGACTTGGGTAAGGGGTTTTGTTAGTTGTGGACTTGGGTAAGGGTTTTGTTAGTTGTGGACTTGGGTAAGGGTTTTGTTAGTTGTGGACTTGGGTAAGGGGTTTTGTTAGTTGTGGACTTGGGTAAGGGGTTTTGTTAGTTGTGGACTTGGGTAAGGGGTTTTGTTAGTTGTGGACTTGGGTAAGGGGTTTTGTTAGTTGTGGACTTGGGTAAGGGGTTTTGTTCGTTGTGGACTTGGGTAAGGGGTTTTGTTAGTTGTGGACTTGGGTAAGGGGTTTTGTTAGTTGTGGACTTGGGTAAGGGGTTTTGTTAGTTGTGGACTTGGGTAAGGGGTTTTGTTAGTTGTGGACTTGGGTAAGGGGTTTTGTTAGTTGTGGACTTGGGTAAGGGGTTTTGTTAGTTGTGGACTTGGGTAAGGGGTTTTGTTAGTTGTGGACTTGGGTAAGGGGTTTTGTTAGTTGTGGACTTGGGTAAGGGGTTTTGTTAGTTGTGGACTTGGGTAAGGGGTTTTGTTAGTTGTGGACTTGGGTAAGGGGTTTTGTTCGTTGTGGACTTTTAGGGTTTAGTGTGGACTTGGGTAAGGGGTTTTGTTAGTTGTGGACTTGGGTAAGGGGTTTTGTTCGTTGTGGACTTGGGTAAGGGGTTTTGTTAGTTGTGGACTTGGGTAAGGGGTTTTGTTAGTTGTGGACTTGGGTAAGGGGTTTTGTTAGTTGTGGACTTGGGTAAGGGGTTTTGTTAGTTGTGGACTTGGGTAAGGGGTTTTGTTAGTTGTGGACTTGGGTAAGGGGTTTTGTTAGTTGTGGACTTGGGTAAGGGGTTTTGTTAGTTGTGGACTTGGGTAAGGGGTTTTGTTAGTTGTGGACTTGGGTAAGGGGTTTTGTTAGTTGTGGACTTGGGTAAGGGGTTTTGTTAGTTGTGGACTTGGGTAAGGGGTTTTGTTAGTTGTGGACTTGGGTAAGGGGTTTTGTTAGTTGTGGACTTGGGTAAGGGGTTTTGTTAGTTGTGGACTTGGGTAAGGGGTTTTGTTAGTTGTGGACTTGGGTAAGGGGTTTTGTTAGTTGTGGACTTGGGTAAGGGGTTTTGTTAGTTGTGGACTTGGGTAAGGGGTTTTGTTAGTTGTGGACTTGGGTAAGGGGTTTTGTTAGTTGTGGACTTGGGTAAGGGGTTTTGTTAGTTGTGGACTTGGGTAAGGGGTTTTGTTAGTTGTGGACTTGGGTAAGGGGTTTTGTTAGTTGTGGACTTGGGTAAGGGGTTTTGTTAGTTGTGGACTTGGGTAAGGGGTTTTGTTAGTTGTGGACTTGGGTAAGGGGTTTTGTTAGTTGTGGACTTGGGTAAGGGGTTTTGTTAGTTGTGGACTTGGGTAAGGGGTTTTGTTAGTTGTGGACTTGGGTAAGGGGTTTTGTTAGTTGTGGACTTGGGTAAGGGGTTTTGTTAGTTGTGGACTTGGGTAAGGGGTTTTGTTAGTTGTGGACTTGGGTAAGGGGTTTTGTTCGTTGTGGACTTGGGTAAGGGGTTTTGTTCGTTGTGGACTTGGGTAAGGGTTTTGTTCGTTGTGGACTTGGGTAAGGGTTTTTTTCGTTGTTCGGGCACACAACATTTTTTCTCAAGGCCAGACAAAGTTCAGGAGCCAACGTGCATGTCCCTTCGTCCATGATTGGTCAACTGTAAGGATTCTTCAATAAAGTATATGTTGTCGTTCAACGATAGACGCCTAGTTTTCATGCACATTTTTTTATTGAGAAATACTGCACCCAACATCTTAGATGTGACGGCTAGCTACCCAACATCATAGATGTGACGGCTAGCTACCCAACATCTTAGACTAGCTACCAGCCGAACTGAAGCATGCTGAGGCCTTAAGACCAACACACATGTTACCTTCTTCACAACGTGGCTTTAAGTTTATAATCATTTCTAATTATTTTATAGTATTTTCTGATTTCACACTGATGTTCTGTTTCTCAGTACTAGCAAAACTGGGACAGGGAGGTTCAAAATCTTCTCTGCATCACTGCATCCTAAGATGAATAGAAATGCTTTTTTATTTTATTTTACTGTCCCACTTTATCTTGACATTCTCGCAGCTTAATATCAGTCTTGTAACTTCTTCTGAAGTGTGAAAAGGACATCAATGCTTTTCCTGTTGTTGATATGTCTTACCAGTCTCCCAGGTGGTTTGATAGGGCTATAAATACTCAGACAGACTTCTGCAAGCACCAGACAGTGAAAGAGAAAGTTAAAGCTCACCAACATTTATGTTCTGAGTGGAAAGCAGGTCCTTCCGTCCTTCACCTCTCCCATAGTACATCCTGCTGGCTGCTACCCGTCTTACATGGGCCCATTCCATAAACAAGCCTTAGTCCATAACCCCTAGCCCCTATAGGCCCTAACACCTAGGGACTTGTTTATATACATGAAGTTCCTCAAACTGAGAGGTTGTTTCTGAACAGAGCCACAATAGAGGCTGGTTATTTTCCCTCCTGAACCAGGGGATACAGTGACCTGCTGTGACCTGACCTGCTTTCCTATGGATTATTTAAACGTCTGTCCTGTGGGTCCTTTTGAATTTGCCTGGCAACCCAATTCATGTTTCTCTTCTCTCTTCCCAGGTTCCGTCTACAGGAAGTGATCTGGTCTGGTGGTGGTGTAGTCAGGTGGTGGTGTAGTCAGGTGCGGTGTGGTCCAGGGTGTATAGCCGCTGCTGCTTCTCTCCCTCCGCCTGACGCCCTCTGCTGGCCCTGCCCATGGCACATACTGCTCTCCTGTGAATCTCATCCAGCAAGCTGGACACCGCAGCTTCACACCACAACACCTCTGCCTCCACCTCCGCCCCTCCCCACAGGGAACCCTCCAATCCGCAGCCAGACTACCCCAGCGCGCACGGCCCCCGCGAAGAGCAGTATGTGACTGAGGTCGCGCCCCCCGATGATGTCACCACCGTCTACAGAGATGCCGGGACCATCACTGGTACGTGCAGTACAGCCCTGGCAGTAGGAGACTAAATCCAATTCTGATTGACAGAAAATGGCTCTGACTTGTCTTGAATTCAGTGTAACTGAAAGCCATAAACAGCCTCCACTGCATTGTTTATGGATTTCACTGAATTCAAGACAAGTTGTAGTCCTCAGTTCATTCAGTAACCTTTTGATCCTTGTTGTGTATCTGGCTGAATCAAAGCAGCGCTCCCTTGTCCCTCTAAACTAGATCCAGGTTCTAACACCCTGCTGTGTGTGTGTGTGTGTGTGTGTGTGTGTGTGTGTGTGTGTGTGTGTGTGTGTGTGTGTGTGTGTGTGTGTCCAAGCTAGATCACACACACACACATCTTCAGTGTTCTGCTCAACACTACAGCAGAGCTCTACAACAAGTCTTCTTCTCAGAACTTCAGAGTAGCTCCATCTGGAATTCAATACATGTTCCAAAGAGCAGTTGTAGTCTTATTCCAGAACACCTTTATGTCCTGAGTGTTGCTGCTTCTGGAATTGAAAGATTGATGGAACACGAACCACAAATTGTTTTTTTCATTTGTGTGGTCAGTGGGTGTGTTATTGTTTAAGCATTAGAGGTTTCCATGTGGTCAGTGGGTGTGTTATTAGAGATTTCCATGTGGTCAGTGGGTGTGTTATTGAATGTGGGATGTACAACACAAGCACTTGAAACAAGCCATAGTAGAGGAACAGCTGCCAATACTTTATTATTCATCATCAGAATGGTTCTCCACAGAACAACGAATATGGTCGCTCTCGCTCTCCCCGCTCTCGCTCGCTCTCCCCGCTCTCGCTTGCTAGCTGCATCCTAAAGGGCACCCTATTGCCTTTATAGTGCACTACTCCCTAATGGCATAGGGCCCTGGTCAAAAGTAGTGCACTATATAGGGAATAGGGTGCCATTTGGGATGCATGCCCTGTTTCTGTATGGTCTGGATAAACTACACTGCAGGAAGAGAGAGAGCGAGCGAGAGAGAGAGCAGTATCCGTTACACCGAAGCCTGCTATTGACAGTTATAATGCAGCTGCAAGGCAAACCAAGTTCATGTAAACCCTCTCAATGCTTCTGTCTGTGAATAGAAATGAAAAGTGGCTTCTCAAGATGTAAGAATGAAGTGGCGTCAGTGTTTCAGTCCCAGGGGACTGGCAGGGATCGTGCCCAGCAGACAGCACAGCCTCGCAGAGCACAGCGCTTCACTGAGCAGAGCGATGCAACCCAGCAGTCCCTTTGTGTGGGTATCAGAGGAACGAACCCAGCAGTCCCTTTGTGTGGGTATCAGGGGAACGAACCCAGCAGTCCCTTTGTGTGGGTATCAGGGGAACGAACCCAGCAGTCCCTTTTGTGGGTATCAGGGGAACGAACCCAGCAGTCCCTTTGTGTGGGTATCAGGGGAACGAACCCAGCAGTCCCTTTGTGCGGGTATCAGGGGAACGAACCCACACAACACATCTGTCTGAGTCACTGGAGAGATCCGCTTGTTCACCACAACAAACCCAACCACACCATACTCCTGCGCCCTACTATTTGCCTGTACCCATCTCACTTTATGGCCTAGCTTTGTCAAATCATAGAATTACTTATAGAACCATTGAATTTTAGGATCACAGTGGGCAAAATCATATGCTCTGGGTGGTGTTTCATCAGCATTTCTGTTGAACAGTACCAGTATTGGCAACCTGACAAACAGAGCCCATGGGGAAATGAATGTCACAATTCACTGTGAGGACAGTTTCATCTAACTTACGGCTGTATTATTGTGGCTTCTGCTGAGTACTTTAAAATTACATTCTTATTGATTCAAACACAACTCAGGAGGGAGTTACAGAGGGTCTCCGTCACAAATGGCACCCTATTCCCTTTATAGTGCACTACTTTTGACCAGGGTCCATAGGGTCAAAAGTAGGGCACTATATAGAGAATAGAATGTTATTTGGGACGGAGACCCTCTGTAACACCAGGCTATCTGTAACCCAGGAAATGCTGGGGGGAGGGGTGGCTTAACGGGCGTAGTGAGGGAGATGTGGTGAGAATGAGAAACCAAACTCTATTGTGACCTGCCACTGACTGTCACTTCCTGTCATGAGGCCAGTTAGGGGACCAGATTATGCTGCTTGCTCAGGGTGCATCCAAAATGGCACCCTGTTCCCTATATAGTGCACTACTTTTGACCAGAGACATATGGGCCTTGATGAAAATAAGTACTTTGAATAGGGTGGCATTTGGGACACACCCTCAGTGTTCACTCAGCGAACTCCCAGGGGGCAGTGGGACTGCATTTCTCATCATTCTCCTGGTCCTGTTCAGTAGAGAAGAAACACTGAAACGGAGTGAAACAGGGAGGTGCTATGCTGCATCCAAAACTTGTTCAATGAGCACACAGATTTTTTGTTTCCATTACAAACTCACCCAAATCCAGATAGCTGGTGTTCTGAAAGAGCTGCAAAATCTGGACCTCTACAAATCAGCCGGGCTAGACAATCTGGACCCTCTCTTTGTACATTTTCTGCCAAAATTATTGCAAGCCCTATTACTAGTCTGTTCAACCTCTCTTTCATATCGTCTGAGATTCCCATAGATTGGAAAGCTGCTGCGGTCATCTCCCTCTTCAAAGGGGAAGACACTCTAGACCCAAACTGCTACAGACCTATATCTATTCTACCCTGTCTTTCTAAGGTCTTTGAAAGTCAAGTTAACAAACAGATTACCGACCATTTCGAATCTCACCGTAACTACTTCGCTATGCAATCTGGTTTTAGAGCTGGTCATGGGTGCACCTCAGCCACGCTCAAGGTCCTAAACGATATCATAACCGCCATCGATAAGAGACATTACTGTGCAGCCGTATTCATCGACCTGGCTAAGGCTTTCGACTCTGTCAATCACAATATTCTTATTGGCAGACTCAACAACCTTGGTTTCTCAAATGATTGCCTCACTTGGTTCCCCAACTACTTCTCCGATAGAGTTCAGTATGTCAAATCGGAGGGCCTGTTGTCCGGACCTCTGGCAGTCTCTATGGGGGTGCCACAGGGTTCAATTCTCGGGCCCGACTCTCTTCTCTGTATACATCAATGATGTCGCTCTCGCTGCTGGTGATTCTTTGATCCACCTCTAAGCAGACGACACCATTCTGTATACCTCTGGCCCTTTGTTGGACACTGTGTTAACTAACCTCCAGATGAGCTTCAATGCCATACAACTCTCCTTCCGTGCCTCCAACTGCTCTTAAATGCAAGTAAAACTAAATGCATGCTCTTCATCCGATTGCTGCCCACATCTGCCCGCCCGTCCAGCATCACTACTCTGGACGGTTCTGACTTAGAATATGTGGACAACTACAAATACCTTGGTGTCTGGTTAGACTGTAAACTCTACTCCCAGACTCACATTAAACATCTCCAATCCAAAATTAAATCTAGAATCGGCTTCCTATTTCGCAACAAAGCATCCTTCACTCATGCTGCCAAACATACCCTCGTAAAACTGACCATCCTACCGATCCTCGACTTCGGCGATGTCATTTACAAAATAGCCTCCAACACTCTACTCAACAAATTGGATGCAGTCTATCACAGTGCCATCCGTTTTGTCACCAAAGCCCCATACACTACCCACCACTGTGACCTGTACGCTCTCGTTGGCTGGCCCTCGCTTCGTACTCGTCGCCAAAGGCTCCAGGTCATCTACAAGTCTTTGCTAGGTAAAGCCCCACCTTATCTCAGCTCACTGGTCACCATAGCAGCACCCACCAGTAGCACGCGCTCCAGCAGGTATATCTCACTGGTCACCCCCAAAGCCAAATCCTCCTTTAGCCGCCTCTCCTTCTAGTTTTCTGCTGCCAATGACTGGAACGAACTGCAAAAATCACTGAAGCTGGAGACTCTTACCTCCCTCACTAGCTTTAAGCATCAGCTGTCAGAGCAGCTCACAGATCACTGCACCTGTACATAGCTCATCTGTAAATAGCCCATGCTGTATTTCTTTATTTATCTTGCTCCTTTGCACCCCAGTATCTCAACTTGCACATTCATCTTCTGCACATCCTACCGTTCCAGTGTTTAATTGCTATATTGTAATTACTTCGCCACCATGGCCTATTTATTGCCTTTACCTCTCTTATCCTACCTCATTTGCACATGCTGTATATAGATTTTTCTACTGTATTATTGATTGTATGTTTGTTTTTTCCATGTGTAACTCTGTGTTGTTGTATGTGTCGAACTGCTTTGCTCTTGGCCAGGTCGCAGTTGCAAATGAGAACTTGTTCTCAACTGGCCTACCTGGTTAAATAAAGGTGAAATAAAATAAAATAAAAACTGTATTTTAGCTGAAGACAGCCAAGCTGACATGCATACAGACTGACTGCTTCCAAAACTGTTGGAAGCAGCGTTGAGTTACCCACAATGAAATGTTTGTTGTACCCTTTACCTCTATGCTGATGAATGAATGGCAACATGTAGTCTCTTTTCTGGTGTTGGACCCTTGCTATGAGTACAGGAAGCAGCTCAATGGCATTAAAGGACTGAGAGCTGTGCTGCTGTGGTTCAGTGCTGCCACCTGGTGGGGTTAGGGTCCTGGCATTGTTCTGTTCGGTGTAGGGTGAAGTTTCCCCTTGGTACAGATCTAGGATCAACTTCCCTTCCCCCAATCCTAACCTTAACCATTATTTGTGAAAATACAAAACTGACCCAAGATCAGCATCGAAGGGTAACTATCCCTTCTGTTGTTCTGTTTAGACAGACAGTCTCAACGCAAGGCCAGTTGATTGTCTGAGGAGATTGAAGTTTTTTATTTGTTTTCTAGGCAGGGATTCACTACAGGGTGGATTATATTCCATTTTATTGTAGTAAGGCTTATCCAAAAAGAATCGTATGTCCTATAATTCTGTCTCTTTTTACTTAGTTTCATACCATGCTGATTTAATTTATTGGTACAGTGCTGTATTCTTCCGGTTGTTATAGCAACATACGCCAGTGGATGTTACTGAACCCTCCTTTGTTTACTCCCAAACCCATCTCTCCCACTGTGTCCCACATGGTTCCGTTTGGGATTCATCCTCAGTCCATTCTGAAGCCTTCGTTTCCCTGCTCCCCATGTGTCCCAGTGGTTGCCATAGGAACCGTGGATTTGCCATGCTTCAGCGTGGTGATGTAGAGTATTAAGTAACATGAATGGGGTTTGGTGACGAACCACACACTGGGTTAATATCCATTCATTAGACTGTTTTAGCCTCTGTCTCAGGCTTCCATCTCCTGAGTGAAGCCAGGGCATCGGAGACTAACTAGGCTGTCTGATATCATGCTGCTGGGAGACGTAGTACATACCCAGGCTGTGGTAGGTTGGGTTCAGTAAGGATACTGTAACTACAGTAGGTACCCAGGCTGTGGTAGGTTGGGTTCAGTAAGGTTACTGTAACTACAGTAGGTACCCAGGCTGTGGTAGGTTGGGTTCAGTAAGGATACTGTAACTACAGTAGGTACCCAGGCTGTGGTAGGTTGGGTTCAGTAAGGTTACTGTAACTACAGTAGGTACCCAGGCTGTGGTAGGTTGGGTTCAGTAAGGTTACTGTAACTACAGTAGGTACCCAGGCTGTGGTAGGTTGGGTTCAGTAAGGTTACTGTAACTACAGTAGGTACCCAGGCTGTGGTAGGTTGGGTTCACTAAGGTTACTGTAACTACAGTAGGTACCCGGGCTGTGGTAGGTTGGGTTCAGTAAGGTTACTGTAACTACAGTAGGTACCCGGGCTGTGGTAGGTTGGGTTCAGTAAGGTTACTGTAACTACAGTAGGTACCCGGGCTGTGGTAGGTTGGGTTCAGTAAGGTTACTGTAACTACAGTAGGTACCCGGGCTGTGGTAGGTTGGGTTCAGTAAGGTTACTGTAACTACAGTAGGTACCCGGGCTGTGGTAGGTTGGGTTCAGTAAGGTTACTGTAACTACAGTAGGTACCCGGGCTGTGGTAGGTTGGGTTCAGTAAGGTTACTGTAACTACAGTAGGTACCCGGGCTGTGGTAGGTTGGGTTCAGTAAGGTTACTGTAACTACAGTAGGTACCCAGGCTGTGGTAGGTTGGGTTCAGTAAGGATACTGTAACTACAGTAGGTACCCAGGCTGGGGTAGGTTGGGTTCAGTAAGGTTACTGTAACTACAGTAGGTACCCAGGCTGTGGTAGGTTGGGTTCAGTAAGGATACTGTAACTACAGTAGGTACCCAGGCTGTGGTAGGTTGGGTTCAGTAAGGTTACTGTAAGTACAGTAGGTACCCAGGCTGTGGTAGGTTGGGTTCAGTAAGGTTACTGTAACTACAGTAGGTACCCAGGCTGTGGTAGGTTGGGTTCACTAAGGTTACTGTAACTACAGTAGGTACCCAGGCTGTGGTAGGTTGGGTTCAGTAAGGTTACTGTAACTACAGTAGGTACCCAGGCTGTGGTAGGTTGGGTTCAGTAAGGTTACTGTAACTACAGTAGGTACCCAGGCTGTGGTAGGTTGGGTTCAGTAAGGTTACTGTAACTACAGTAGGTACCCAGGCTGTGGTAGGTTGGGTTCAGTAAGGATACTGTAACTACAGTAGGTACCCAGGCTGTGGTAGGTTGGGTTCAGTAAGGTTACTGTAACTACAGTAGGTACCCAGGCTGTGGTAGGTTGGGTTCAGTAAGGTTACTGTAACTACAGTAGGTACCCAGGCTGTGGTAGGTTGGGTTCAGTAAGGTTACTGTAACTACAGTAGGTACCCAGGCTGTGGTAGGTTGGGTTCAGTAAGGTTACTGTAACTACAGTAGGTACCCAGGCTGTGGTAGGTTGGGTTCAGTAAGGATACTGTAACTACAGTAGGTACCCGGGCTGTGGTAGGTTGGGTTCAGTAAGGTTACTGTAACTACAGTAGGTACCCGGGCTGTGGTAGGTTGGGTTCACTAAGGTTACTGTAACTACAGTAGGTACCCGGGCTGTGGTAGGTTGGGTTCACTAAGGTTACTGTAACTACAGTAGGTACCCGGGCTGTGGTAGGTTGGGTTCAGTAAGGTTACTGTAACTACAGTAGGTACCCGGGCTGTGGTAGGTTGGGTTCACTAAGGTTACTGTAACTACAGTAGGTACCCGGGCTGTGGTAGGTTGGGTTCAGTAAGGTTACTGTAACTACAGTAGGTACCCGGGCTGTGGTATGTTGGGTTCACTAAGGTTACTGTAACTACAGTAGGTACCCGGGCTGTGGTAGGTTGGGTTCAGTAAGGTTACTGTAACTACAGTAGGTACCCGGGCTGTGGTAGGTTGGGTTCAGTAAGGTTACTGTAACTACAGTAGGTACCCGGGCTGTGGTAGGTTGGGTTCAGTAAGGTTACTGTAACTACAGTAGGTACCCGGGCTGTGGTAGGTTGGGTTCAGTAAGGTTACTGTAACTACAGTAGGTACCCGGGCTGTGGTAGGTTGGGTTCACTAAGGTTACTGTAACTACAGTAGGTACCCGGGCTGTGGTAGGTTGGGTTCACTAAGGTTACTGTAACTACAGTAGGTACCCGGGCTGTGGTAGGTTGGGTTCACTAAGGTTACTGTAACTACAGTAGGTACCCGGGCTGTGGTAGGTTGGGTTCACTAAGGTTACTGTAACTACAGTAGGTACCCGGGCTGTGGTAGGTTGGGTTCACTAAGGTTACTGTAACTACAGTAGGTACCCGGGCTGTGGTAGGTTGGGTTCAGTAAGGTTACTGTAACTACAGTAGGTACCCGGGCTGTGGTAGGTTGGGTTCAGTAAGGTTACTGTAACTACAGTAGGTACCCGGGCTGTGGTAGGTTGGGTTCAGTAAGGTTACTGTAACTACAGTAGGTACCCGGGCTGTGGTAGGTTGGGTTCAGTAAGGTTACTGTAACTACAGTAGGTACCCGGGCTGTGGTAGGTTGGGTTCAGTAAGGTTACTGTAACTACAGTAGGTACCCGGGCTGTGGTAGGTTGGGTTCAGTAAGGTTACTGTAACTACAGTAGGTACCCGGGCTGTGGTAGGTTGGGTTCAGTAAGGTTACTGTAACTACAGTAGGTACCCGGGCTGTGGTAGGTTGGGTTCAGTAAGGTTACTGTAACTACAGTAGGTACCCGGGCTGTGGTAGGTTGGGTTCAGTAAGGTTACTGTAACTACAGTAGGTACCCAGGCTGTGGTAGGTTGGGTTCAGTAAGGTTACTGTAACTACAGTAGGTACCCAGGCTGTGGTAGGTTGGGTTCAGTAAGGATACTGTAACTACAGTAGGTACCCAGGCTGTGGTAGGTTGGGTTCAGTAAGGTTACTGTAACTACAGTAGGTACCCAGGCTGTGGTAGGTTGGGTTCAGTAAGGTTACTGTAACTACAGTAGGTACCCGGGCTGTGGTAGGTTGGGTTCAGTAAGGTTACTGTAACTACAGTAGGTACCCAGGCTGTGGTAGGTTGGGTTCAGTAAGGTTACTGTAACTACAGTAGGTACCCAGGCTGTGGTAGGTTGGGTTCAGTAAGGATACTGTAACTACAGTAGGTACCCAGGCTGTGGTAGGTTGGGTTCAGTAAGGATACTGTAACTACAGTAGGTACCCAGGCTGTGGTAGGTTGGGTTCAGTAAGGATACTGTAACTACAGTAGGTACCCAGGCTGTGGTAGGTTGGGTTCAGTAAGGTTGTAGTGAACAGAGGAGATGTACTGTAACTACGTCTTGTGGCAAAACATGATCTTTTCTCTGAGAGTTATCTTTCAAAGACATAAAAAAAGCACATCACATGATTATAATGTTACTAAAGTTCATGGGATGTTTACAATGCTTAGGGCTCATCTTGTGCTGTTCTCAAAATAACATTAGTGCTCATCTAGCTAATTAAATAGTCTGGAAGTACCTCAACAATATCATGCAAACTTTAGTCTATATTACAACAGGATACTCAGTCTAGAACAGGATGATACTTCACACCAGTAAATATGAATTTTGTTCAACATGTGTATCCGATTGTAATCTTCTCCAGTAGTATCAGTAGAAGGCTATTTTATTGAAACAGATGTGTCTTATTGAGGTCCACACTGAGGTAAAAATATCATGCCAATACAGCCACTATATTACTGCCCACAACATATAGATAGGAAGTTGAAGTAATGATCACATGTATGCAGTACTGTTAGCAGTTAACGGATAACGGATGCTATATCGTAGTCTGTTCACTTTTGGACTTAAGATACTTTAAATATTCAACTTTGCCATGTGAACTGAACCCAAAGTTCATGTCAGGGGGCTGTGAGTGTTGATTTCTGGCTTGGTGGACTTTGTTTGTCATTAAGTCTGTCAGTGTCAGTGTGTCCACATGCCATTGTTGCTCTGGTGGGCCGACTACGTTAACATAGCAGCTGACCAGTTACACAAGACTTTAGTTCCGGGTTAACTGAGATTGTTCTCTTTCGGCTTCTCTTTCTATCAGATATGCAGTTTTAGCCACACACCACAGATATTCCCACAGCCTGATGTATCCATGGGAACAGTTTGTGGGTAGACAAAACAGTTGGAATCAGCCAGAGCTTTTCCATTAGTCCATGAGCAGTGGTCAGGCCAGCTGAATGGAACGGACTGAGACTGACTCATAGCCCGGCCCTGCACTGGTCACCAAGTTCTGCTTTTCCTCTGGGACAGACCAAGACACACTACAGCACAGTTGCCATGGCGTCAGGAGCCGTTGAGCAGTGTCATCTGTCTGGTGGATCTGTGCCAGACCCAGCCTCTTGGCAAGACCACATGAATTCCAACCATAGCCAGTGTAATGTAGGGGGCTTATTACAACCATAGCCATGGTAATGGTGGGGGCTTATTACAACCATAGCCAGGGTAATGGAGGGGGCTTATTACAACCATAGCCAGTGTAATGTAGTGGGCTTATTACAACCATAGCCATGGTAATGGTGGGGGCTTATTACAACCATAGCCAGGGTAATGGAGGGGGCTTATTACAACCATAGCCAGTGTAATGTAGTGGGCTTATTACAACCATAGCCATGGTAATGGTGGGGGCTTATTACAACCATAGCCAGGGTAATGGAGGGGGCTTATTACAACCATAGCCAGGGTAATGGAGGGGGCTTATTACAACCATAGCCAGGGTAATGGAGGGGGCTTATTACAACCATAGCCAGGGTAATGGAGGGGGCTTATTACAACCATAGCCAGGGTAATGGAGGGGGCTTATTACAACCATAGCCAGGGTAATGGTGGGGGCTTATTACAACCATAGCCAGGGTAATGGTGGGGGCTTATTACAACCATAGCCAGGGTAATGGAGGGG